>NW_024500572.1:1674554-1737286 GCF_017590055.1 Onychostruthus taczanowskii
GCGGGGCCCGGCGCTCGGGCCGCGCGGAGCCGCGGGGCCGACCGCCAGAACAGCCTCCGCCGCGCCGCCAGCGGCCTCTACCAGGGCGTCAGCGGCCTCTTCGGCGAGGACAACGTGCGGGCCCTGCAGAAGGTGAGGTGCTGCTCGCCGCCCCCTTCCTCTCCCCTCCGTCTCCTTCGCTTCTTCTCCCCCCGCCTCGCCGCTCCGGGCGGCTCTGGGGCCGCAGCCCCGCGGCGCCACCGCCCGGCTCGGTGCTGGCCCGGCCGTGGCCTCGTCCCGGTGTGAGGCGGCGGAACGGCCGGAGCGCTGCCGTGGGGAGAAGAACGGGAGGCCAGGCTTGCAGCAAACTGGGGGGAAATAGCAGCTGGATGGTTAAATGAAGGTGTGAGGTGGGGGAGACGGCCGGGCTGAGGAGCCCTCGGCTGCAATCCGGTCGGCAGCAGAGCATCCTGTGCTGGCAGGGCAGGCGTGCGTTCCTCCCTGCCTGCTTTCCTCCGGCTGTAATAAATTCTGCCGGGTTGACCTCTGAGTACACCCGAGACATTTGCGTGTGGTGCTGGGGACATCTCTCAGTTGCTTTGGTTTGCCTTGCCAGTTGTTGGTAAATCTCTCTAATCTTCGAAGCGATAGTAAAGCCAATAAAATGCGTTTTTAAAGCCTGCCAGCGTATACATTTACATGCCAAAATACCTACAATAACGATAATTGCAACGCATAAATTCGTGATTCACAGTTTTAAAAAAAATAATTCAGATTTACAGTTTTTCCCATGGGGACTATGAAGTAATCTGCAATTGTTGCTTAATGAATTGTAATTCTACTCATGACAGATAAGTCTCAAAGTGTTACTTTAGGAATTTTTACTTTAGGAATTGAGGATTTTTTTTTAATTTTCAATTTTATTTCTCAGTTTTTCTCAAGGTTGACAGAGAGGTTTGTGAATGGGGTGGATGTATTAATGGACACATTCTGGAGAATATGGACTGATTTGTTAGATGTTCTTGGAATTGATGGTAAGTGTGATGCCTGCTCCCCCTTGAACTGTCTCAGCCTGTGTTGGTGTTTCAAGCAAATGGGAAAACAGTTACGTTTTATCATGCTGCTTAAACATCCATCAGTGGTGTGTCCCTCTGCTTCACATGGCTTTGATTTTCCTATTAGTGTCTTCAGACAAGACTGAACCCCACCATTCCATTTCTGTGTGTGGATCCACAGGATGTGTATAGAATGAATTACCATGCACAGTTGGTTCCTTGGTGTCATCATTAAATGGATTCACACAGCCAGGAGCAGTGCAGGGAAATCAATGAGGGCCAGAGACAGGAAAGATGAGGTTGAGAGCCTTTAGAATGTAGCTGTTACAAAGCACGATCTGTAGCCCCAGTATGAGTTTTGACCTCAGGCTGTACAGTGGTTTGTCTTTAAAGAGCCTTTAGCACCTTTCCTGGAATGAATTCAGTTGGAGCTGAGCCAGTGATTTGAAGAAAGTTCATCCAGAAATAGGTGAACCAGTTTTACCCTTTAGAAAACACAGCCATGACGTGACCCCACTGCTCTGGGGGTTTGACCCTTGGAGCTGTGCTCATTGGAGCTGTGGTCGTTTTTTGCCCCACTGCTGTGGGGGTTTGACTCTTGGAGCTGTGCTCGATTTTTGCCCCGCTGCTGTGGGGGTTTGACTCTTGGAGCTGTGCTCGATTTTTGCCCCGCTGCTGTGGGGGTTTGACTCTTGGAGCTGTGCTCGATTTTTGCCCCGCTGCTGTGGGGGTTTGACTCTTGGAGCTGTGCTCGATTTTTGCCCCGCTGCTGTGGGGGTTTGACTCTTGGAGCTGTGCTCGATTTTTGCCCCGCTGCTGTGGGGGTTTGACTCTTGGAGCTGTGCTCGATTTTTGCCCCGCTGCTGTGGGGGTTTGACTCTTGGAGCTGTGCTCGATTTTTGCCCCGCTGCTGTGGGGGTTTGACTCTTGGAGCTGTGCTCGATTTTTGCCCCGCTGCTGTGGGGGTTTGACCCTTGGAGCGGTGCTGGTGCTTTTCCCCACTGCTGTGGGGATTTGACCCCTTGGAGCTGTGCTGGTGTTTTTGCCCCAGTGCTGTGGGTGTTTGACCCTTTGGAACTCTGCTCATTTTTTGCCCCACTGCTCTGGGTGTTTGACCCTTGGAGCTGTGCTCATTTTTTGCCCCACTGCTGTGGGGGTTTGACCCTTGGAGCTGTGCTCGTTTTTTGCCCCACTGCTGTGGGGGTTTGACCCTTGGAGCTGTGCCACCTTCAGCCCACGCTCACTAACATCCTGTACATTTCCCTTTGTTTTTCAGCCTCCAACCTGACTCATTATTTCAGCCCGGCAGCGATTGCCAACAACCCGACCCGCGCCCTCCTGCTGATCGGTGCCATTTTACTGGCCTACTGGTTTTTGTCTCTCTTCCTTGGATTCTTCTTCTATCTCCTGCACATGCTGTTTGGCCGCTTCTTCTGGATCGCCAGGGTGGCCCTGTTCACCCTGTCCTGCGTGTACATCCTGCAGAAGTACGAGGGTGACCCCGAGCACGCCGTGCTGCCCCTCTGCTTCGTCGTGGCCGTCTACTTCATGACGGGGCCCGTTGGGTTTTACTGGAGGAGGAACAGCAACAGCAGCCTGGAGGAGAAGATGGACCACCTGGATAGTCAGATCAGGCTGCTGAACATCCGCCTTTCCAGGGTGATTGAGAACCTGGACAGGGGCGCTGAGCAATGAGCCCGCCCCTGCTGACCACTGTACACCAGCTCTGGAAAAATCCTAAGCACTGTCTCATCCCAAGTGAAGAAGCAACAAAACATCACATGGTAAAAAGTGTGCAAGGTTATAACTTTTCATCGTGTCTAAGACTAATTTATCTAGGTTAAACACTCAGCCGTTAGACTTCTAGGAGAAAGAAAAAACATTTACAAAATTCAGCTGTATATTCAGAGTTTTATCCAGTACTAGAATTTTCTCAGTAGATAAACGCTTACTTTTACAAGCATTTAAAAACATCTTTTGTAAAGTTTTTATAAGAGCAAATTGAGTAGTCTTTCAGATATTGAAATTGAGTTAAACATATGCAAATTTGACACTTTAACAGTTAAAAAGAAAAAAAAAAAAATCTCAAGCTACCAAGCACTTCCATTGAGAAGTAACTGCTGTGGGTCCATATTTTTTCTTCAGAGTTGTGAATGTTTTTGTGTTTTTGTTGGCTTATTTCGTTGCCTTGAAGTTGCCTTTCATAGAGTATCAGATGAGGAATTTTCTGGTATCCAGGCCAAAAAATTCACACCATAGCTTTTAACAGGAGGTGGGGAATGAGGGAGAAGGAAGATCTGAAGTCCTTAAATGCCAGTCCAATGTGAGGAAGCACACGTGTGGCATTTTATCATTGCATTTCATCCCGAGAACTTTAATTCGTTAGCGTCTGGAAGGAAATCTGCTTTAATAAATTGGCACAGAAGGAAGATGCAGCGTGACAAATTGTAATTCATATTTGATCTGCACAGTGAAGCATTTTCCAAGCTTAAAGTGCATAGAGTTTTTAATCTCAGGACCCACGTACCTTCTCAGAAAAGGCAGCAGTTAAAACACGTGCAAATCTATTGTTGCTTAAAGCTTTCTCAGGACCAATCAGCGGCAATAAATTACCTTCAGGAAGATCTGGATTTTTTTCTAAAATTACAATAGTTTTATAGGAGCTTTTTGCTTGAAGTCTATGTCCTCTTTAGGTTTCGGGGAAAAGCGAGTCACCTTTAAGAGGAGGGTGTAGGAAACGGTTCTCTTTCAAAGCAGTGGAGCTTTGGAGCAATTTTATTTCGCAGGATTTCTGTGTTTCTTACAACTAACGAGCTTGGTAGGCATCACTGGCTGTGCTGGTTTACTGAAGCAAAGGGAACCTCAGGGAAGGGAGCCTGGAATGTGGTTTCACCTGGAAACAGCAGCATCCAAGGACGCAGATGTGAGGAGGGAGGGGAAGCACCTGCCCCTAGTGATGAGCACAGTTCTGATACCACCAGGGGTAGGATGGAGCACAGCTGGAGCATTCCATATCCCATAGGGTCCAAAAGAACAACTGCATCAAAAAGCGCAACAAAAATTGGTCTGGGGTGGGGTCTGGCTGCAAAGCAAGGGAACCAGGAGGAGGAGGAGGAAGAGGAGGAGGAGGAGGTTCCCCAGGTGTGCCTGCCAGTGCCAGCTCCAGTGGGCTGAGCACAGCTTGTTCTTCCACTGAGCAAAGCTTCTGGCTGTGATGCTGAACTGAATGTAACCCTGGGGCGAATTTCTTTTTCTCTTTCTGCTGAAGTTTAGTGTTCTTCTTGAAACGTGTGTGTTACTTGCCTGACCTCTTTGGGTCTGTGTGTGGCATTTCCACGGGGGTTATTTTTAAATCCATGTCAATGGCCTTTACTCCTGGTGATCACTTTGGTTCAACAAGGTTGAAGTTCATATGCACTTGGCACGGTTGGAATGCATTTTAATTTTTTGTGTCACCTGTAAATCCCCCTGCACCCCATTTATTAACAAGTACATGGTTTAGAGTTGTTAAAGAACTGGTTATCACAACTTAGAATCTTTCCTGTGATCAGATAGGGACTATGGCAACAAATAGTCCATTTTGTCAAGCTGAAAATGTGAATTGCAGTAAATACCTTTTTTCAGTTAATTTTCCATAGCATTACAGAGTCTTCCCTGTAGACTCAGTTCTCACTACTCTTGTGCACAGAGGACTGGGCTAAAACACCAACCTGGAAATTAGGAATTGACTAGTAAAGCTTGTCAGGTCTTGATGTGTTTTGCCAAATTTGAGACCCGAGGACCAAAGTTTGCAAACCTCGTGTCAGTGGCTCCATGGCCTTCTTAGGACAATGTGCATGGGTCAGTTTGCATAGATTGTATTTTGTGTAATCCATATTTAACTTTAAAGTCAAAAATACTGAACATTTATATATTAAGAGTTGTCTATGATAAAGATTTCTTTGAAAGTATTACATAAAAGTTAATTTGGATTATAGTTTCTCCCTGTCTCACTCTAATAATTTATGTTACTTTTGTAAAATCAGCCCTCCTGTATTAATACTCTTTATTTCAATCACCCTGCTGCTTGAAAAATGGTATTTTTATATTTACTTGCATCCCATGTATAGCAAAATATTATGTGAAAAGCAGTATATATAAAATTGGGTATTTTTAATCAGTATTTTTCCCAGCACTCAGTTTTCACGTTAGTCAAATTCAGAAGTAATGATTTTTTTAAAGCACAATCTAATCTTCAATATATATATATAAATATATATATATAAATATATACTTTAAAAATGCTCTGTATTTTTAAACATGCACTGTAGTGAAAGCGCTTTTGGGGACATGAATGTGGTATTGTATTTAATCTCTTTCAACTTTTGTAAATACCTTTTACAAGTGTTTTCCATACTGGGCCATCTAGTTTATCCATGGAGGTTTTTGCTGTTTTTTAGAAACCCGTGCCAGTGGCTGCACTGCTTTTGTGTCCCACAGAGCATCTCAGACAGGCAGGGCTCTGTGTCACCTGTGAGCCTGGCAGGTGACACCTGCAGGGGTGGCAGTGTGACAAACCTCAGCAGTGACACCTGCAGGAATGGCACTGTGGGAATCCTCAGCAGTGACACCTGCAGGGGTGGCAGTGTGACACCTGCAGGGGTGGCACTGTGGGAATCCTCAGCAGTGACACCTGCAGGGGTGGCACTGTGGGAATCCTCAGCAGTGACACCTGCAGGGGTGGCACTGGGACAGCCCTCAGCCCAGGGCAGGGATGGCACGGGACTATCCTGGTAGCTTTGGCTTTTTGCCGTGACTTCATGGAGCTGTGCCACAGCCACACCTGCTGGGAGCCGCTGCAGGGGCACAGGTGACACAGGGACAGCCCCAGCTGGCTGCTCCTGCAGGACAGATCCTGCTCCTGGGCCTTGCTGCTGGAGATCCCATCCCTGTGTGGGCAGCTGGCACAGGCGCCGAGGATGGCTCTGCCTCACCGGCCTTCCCCTGCCTGCTCTGGGACCAGCTTTGCAATCCTGCAGGGTTCTTCCTGCTCTTGAGGCTTTTACCTGCCTGCTCTGGGGCCCAGCCTTTGAATCCTGCAGTGTTTTTCCCATTCTTGAATGTTTTCACCTGCCTGCTCTGGGACCCAGCCTCTGGAACCCTGCAGGGTCTTGAAGGTTTTCCCCTGCTTGCTATAGGACTCAGTCTTTGCAATCCTGCAGTGTTTTTCCCATTTCTGAATGTTTTCACCTGCCTGCTGTGGCACCCAGCCTTTGAATCCTGCAGTGTTTTTCCCAATTTTGAATGTTTTCAGCTGCCTGCTCTGGGACCCAGCCTTTGAATCCTGCAGTGTTTTCCCCATTTTTGGATGTTTTCAGCTGCCTGCTCTGGGACCCAGCCTTTGAATCCTGCAGTGTTTTCCCCATTTTTGGATGTTTTCAGCTGCCTGCTCTGGGACCCAGCCTTTGAATCCTGCAGTGTTTTCCCCATTTTTGGATGTTTTCAGCTGCCTGCTCTGGGACCCAGCCTTTGAATCCTGCAGTGTTTTCCCCATTTTTGGATGTTTTCAGCTGCCTGCTCTGGGACCCAGCCTTTGAATCCTGCAGTGTTTTCCCCATTTTTGGATGTTTTCAGCTGCCTGCTCTGGGACCCAGCCTTTGAATCCTGCAGTGTTTTCCCCATTTTTGGATGTTTTCAGCTGCCTGCTCTGGGACCCAGCCTTTGAATCCTGCAGTGTTTTCCCCATTTTTGGATGTTTTCAGCTGCCTGCTCTGGGACCCAGCCTTTGAATCCTGCAGTGTTTTCCCCATTTTTGGATGTTTTCAGCTGCCTGCTCTGGGACCCAGCCTTTGAATCCTGCAGTGTTTTCCCCATTTTTGGATGTTTTCAGCTGCCTGCTCTGGGACCCAGCCTTTGAATCCTGCAGTGTTTTCCCCATTTTTGGATGTTTTCAGCTGCCTGCTCTGGGACCCAGCCTTTGAATCCTGCAGTGTTTTCCCCATTTTTGGATGTTTTCAGCTGCCTGCTCTGGGACCCAGCCTTTGAATCCTGCAGTGTTTTTCCCATTTTTGAGGGTTTTCACCTGCCTGCTCTGGGACCCAGCCTCTGGAACCCTGCAGGGTCTTGAAGGTTTTCCCCTGCCTGCTTTAGGACTCAGTCTTTGCAATCCTGCAGTGTTTTTCCCATTTTGGATGTTTTCAGCTGCCTGCTGTGGCACCCAGCCGCTGGGACCCCGCGGTGCTGTCCCCGCTGGGGCAGGGGGCTCCTCTGGACGCACACAGCTGCGGGTGCCCGCCGTGTCCTGTGGGATGTGCCTCTTTCCCAGCGGTTTGGGGTGTCGGGGTGCAGTGCCCAAACCTGCTGTGGCTCCGTGCTGTGCTTCTGGCGCGTCCTTCACTCCGTGCTTTGCTTCTCCAGACTCGTTGCGTCGTCGGTGTGGAAAATAGACCAGTGTCGACCTTAGCTCTTCGGTGGTGTGGAAGTGTTTGAGTGTGGTTTGCCTCACCTACTGATCTGTATTTGGCAGCTAATGGCGTTCAGTGACCACGAGTTCTCTTTGTCTGGGTTGGAAAATAAAAGGTTTTATTGTATCCGCATGTATTTTAAACTTTTTTGGGTAATTCCGTCGACCTGTGATGACAGCACATGTAAAAACCGATCTTTTCCTTTTATTCAGAAGTTCTATTTGCTGTGGTAGCACTTGTTGTTGGCACTGATGGTGGTGATTTCACATCCTGTTTTGTACATCGGGTTTCATGATTACAGTGTTTAGGTTTGTACAATTGTTTGTGTAAAAATGATTTGGTCTGAAGAGATGCTGTGAGTTCACTTCTGATCCTAGACACGTACGAGATCCTACTGGTAATACTGTTTAGTAGTTACAACTGTACCAGACTTATTTTTTACAGAGCTTCACATGCCTTTATTTATTCCTTTATCGGACCATCCAAACCATGTACTCCGTAGCTCAGTATTTGTAGACCAGTTTCACAAATCAACCTGAGGTATTGTGGCAAAGCTTCGAATAAATGTTTACTGAGACTTTGCACTGAGCTGCGAGTGCCTGCTGAGGCAGTGGGGTGGGGTGGGGTGGGAGGGAATGGGAGGGAAGGGGGCCGAGCCGAGCTGAGCTCTGTGGGGTCGTGCCGTGTCCCCGTCGCCGTCCCCGCCGCCGCCATGGGCCGAGCGCGCCGCCGGCACAACTGGAAGGCGCGGCAGGCGCAGGGCCCCGCGCCGCCGGCCGCCGCAGAGCCGCTGGAGCTGCCGCTGGAGCTGGGAGGTGCGGCCGGAGCGCGGAGCTCCCCGTGAGGGCTCGGCTGAGACCGGCGCTGCTGCCCTGCTCTGCCGGGTTTTTATCGCGTGTTTATCGGAAGCAGTGTTGTTTTTAACCCCCCGGGGGAGGCGTTTTGGGTTCTCCGTCCCTGCGTGCGGCTCTCGGTGCCCTGGCCGCGTTGGGTTCCAGGCCGGGCTCGGTGATCTCGGGGGTCTTTTCCAGCCGAACTCATCCCCTCGTTCTCGCTGGCTTTGCATTAACAGCTCTGTTTCAGCAGCGAGAGCCTCCAGGGAGCTCAGGAGCTGTCCTTGGGTCCCAGTCACGACACTCCATTATTTATTAAAGCAGCTTTATTAAACATATTGAACGTGCTTCTTATTTTTAATATTCGCTTTCTCAAACTTTAAAAAAAAAAAAAAGGCGTTATTTAATATTCGCTTTCTCAAATTTAAAAAAAAAAAGGCGTTGCTTTAAAAAAATACATTTGTTATTCTATTTTTATTATTCAGAATCTAGTAATGTAGGTTTTTTATTATTTTTATTTATATATTTTTATATATTTTAAATATATTATTAAAATCCACTGGTGCCCGGGTGAAGCAGGACGCTGGGGAGTCACCCCAGGGCACGCTGTGTCCTGACCCTGGGGGATTGAGTAAAAAGGCAAAAATTGCATAATACTGTTAAATAAATCTTGGAGAATCGCCCTCAGGGCTATAGAAAGCTCAGGGTTGTTGAAAGCCCAGTTTCGAGGTCTTTTGCCCTTGCTGATGTTGCAGGATTTTTTTTTGGCTGGGCACGAGGGTTGTGTTTGTTTGAAGCAGCTAAAAGTGGCCTGGTGCTTGATAAGCCTGCTGGGCAGTGTGCTGAAAATAATCCACCTGGCACGGGAGAATAATCCAAACCTTCCTTCAGATGCAGCAACGCTGAAGGGGATTGATGAAAGTAATGCCCTGGTCCTGCCAGCAAAAAAAGCCAAGAAGAAAAAAGTCACCTGTGTTGTGCAACAGCAGAAGAAACCCCTGAGCAAGAAACAGAAGAAAAACCTGCAGAAGGTTTTGGAGCAGAAGGAAAAGAAAAAACAGGTGTGTTGCTGTTTCTGGCAACAGCAGCTTCTTAAATCTTAAATTCTTAAATCTTAATTTTAGGAGAGCTGAGGGTTTGGTGTTGGTGTGCGGGGAGGGGGGGTGATGATGAGGATGGTGAGGGGTGTGAGCTGTCAGGGGGTGTCTGAGATGTGAACTCTCAGGGGTGTGCAGCTGCTGAGGGCGATGCTACAACAGCACCAGCCCCCACTTTGCTGGGAATTCAGGCAAAGATGCCCAAAATTTTGCTGGGTATTTCCCAAAGATGCCCCCAGGGGCTGCTGAGGGCAGCTCCAGGGGGGGAAGGCACTGCAGGAACACATGGTTTGTGGGCCCAGGTCCTGCTCTGCCCAGGTGTGCAGGTGTTGTGGCTCCATCAGTGGCAGGCTGTGGGAATCCATAGGATTAGAGGATTTTAGGAGAGCTGGGCAGTGATGGTTTTGCATTTTAAAAGCTCCCTGTGGAGCAGGTGCTGTGAGCAAACCTCCCTGCAGCCCAACGCTGGCCTGTCAGTGCTTCTGAAATGTTTGTTGTGTACTTTCAGGGTGGAAATGAGAGCTTTGCTGTCTTTGTAAAAGCTTTCCAGGCAAAAATCCTGGTCCTGTTAGTGTCTGAGCAATGGCTTTGACGGAGGAGCTCTGGTTTTGGAGGCAGTTTCAAGCTGTGGCTGCCTGGCCTCCTGCCATGCCGTGTCCCACAGGAGGCTCCCGTTGCTCCAGGCCTCATTCCAGTGGTTCAGTTCCAATCTGTTTTCCTTGCTGCTGTTTCTAGGGTGCAGCTGAGCTGCTCACTGCTGTGGTGGCAAGTCCTCATTTCTGTTTTTGCTGTGGTACAGAGCTGAGATCTTCACCAGGGAGGACTGACCCTGGAGCAGCAGGAAGGTTTTACAGCTGCACAGCAGGATTTCCCAGAGCACACCTTGGAATGCTCAAGTGCTGACCTTTAAATAAAATTATTCCCTGGTCAAAGCAAGCACTGATTCTGGCTGTTTTCCCCAAACAGAGAGCTGAGCTGCTGAGCAAGCTGAACGAGGTCCAGGCTTCTGAGGCAGAAATGAAACTCCTGTACACTACTTCCAAGCTGGGCACTGGGGAGCGCATGTATCAGGCTAAAAGGTGAAGGGCTTTTTGGGTGGAACCCTTGCAACTGATCACTGTGTTTGAACAGCAACATCCTGAGCTTTCCCTTGATTTTTTTTTTTCTTCTTTTTGGTGCAAACAGGTTCTTTGGAATGGATGGAGTTAAATAATTTGTTATTTTTATCTGATGATGGGATAGTTATTTTCTTGGTCTTTCCTATGGATGAGGATGAGGAGGGTGACACAATCTGCAGGCTTTTAGCAATTGTGCTAAATGACAAAATTGGTGGATAAACATTTTACTTATTTTCTTGTGCTGGAAGACATCTACTGATGTTGACCATAGCTGCTAGATTTACCAAGAGATGGATTTATCAAGAGCTGCATTTGTAGATTAAACTACAAAGATGCCTTCAGAAGAAATGGATAAACCCCAGGACAGGAAATGCTTAGATACAAATCCATCCATCAAAGCCAAGGCTTTGCCTGGCAGAGCTGTGAAAACCTCCAGAAGTGGAGATCTGGTTTTTGGGGAAGTCATGTCTGCTTTGAGGTGCCAGAACACAGTTCACAGGTGGATGTTTTGTTCCCAGGGTGACACAGGAGCCGAGGACTGATGTCCCCGAAAGGATCAGGAGCATCAGCGGTGCCAACAAGAGAAGGCACAGCTCAGGGTCAGAATCAGAGCCTGAGGAGGAGCCCAGCAGCTCTGAGGAGGAGGAGGAAGAGCAGAAAGAAGACACTGAGAAGCCCTCAGCCAGTGCTGTGAATGCTGCTGGAGAGGCAGAAGGAGGAGTGGGGAAGGCAGGGGCTGAGCAGCCCCCAGCTGCTCCCAGAGCCCAGGTTCCCCAGGCAGCCCCCAGCAAGGCTCCCTGCAAACCTGCAGTGTTCATCCCCGTGGACAGGAGTCCTGAGATTCAGGTGAGGCTCTGTGAACAGCACAGTGCTTGTCAGAGGGGCTGGGGAGGAGGGTGTGTTCCAGCAGCTGGGTGCACTCAGCTCTGCTCCAGCAGCAGGAAAACTCGCCTTGTTTCAGGGTATTAGCATTTATCTTTAGCTCCACATACAGAATCTATTAACAGTCTTTATTGTCCTTTGCTGGAAAGTCTTCTGAAGTCCCTTTCAGTTCTCTGTTGTTTTGTACCTTATGCTGGATGGTTTTGTCCCATTTGGTGTGGGCAGGGCATTGTGCAGAAACAGGAAAAGCTCTGCACGAGCCTCAGCAGATGAGGCAGTTGTGAAATGAGTTTTCCCTTGAAAAGAAAGGGATTATTAAGAAACTCAAGGGACTCTGAAGTTTCACAAATTCAAGTGCAGGGCTTGCCCTCTGCTTGCTGGGAAGCTGCTCTGATGACTCTGGTTCTCAGCCATGCTCGTGTGGTGCGAGCTGGTTTAGAGATTTCTGAGTCACAGGCTTGCAGGATTCCTTTTGTGGGTTTTATGGTCTGAGGAAGGTAACAGGTTTCGATCCTGAGGAAAACAAAAAAGGATGGAGAAACAACACAACTAAAATACTGTGTTTTGCACTGTTTAGGAGGCAAGACTGAAGCTTCCCATCCTTGCTGAAGAGCAAGTGGTCATGGAAGCCATTAATGACAATCCCATTGTGATCATATGTGGAGAGACAGGAAGTGGCAAAACCACCCAAGTGCCTCAGTTCCTCTACGAAGCTGGATATGCCAGGTAGGGTTTGGATTTTATATGCAGCAAATGGAATTGCAGAGACAGCATTTTGGGAAAAATTTGGCTGTAATCCACGCATCTTCAGATCTGTACAGGTGTAACAGAAGGGAATCCCAAAGCTTCCTGTCTTTTATTCCAACTACAGCTAAGACTGAGGCTGTGTGCCTGATGCCATTAATCTAGAGCCATCAGTGAGAAGTCCTGTTGTCATTTTTGGGGGCTGCTGCTCTGTTTAATGAAAACAATTCCTCCTTTTCCTTCCCTTACCCCGTTAGTTCTGGCGGCACCATCGGGATCACGGAGCCTCGGCGCGTGGCCGCCGTGTCCATGTCCCAGAGGGTCGCCATGGAGATGAACCTGTCACACAGGTGAGCTTCAGAAAGGCTTGGGGCCTTGCTGGAAGGTGGCACTGAGGTGCTCTGTGGGTGACATGGACTCTGTGCTTTTCCCTGGGGCTGCCCTGGTGTTTCCCACAGAGTGGTTTCCTATCAAATCCGGTACGAAGGGAACGTTACGGATGAAACCCAGATCAAGTTCATGACGGATGGTGTGCTGCTCAAAGAGATTCAGAAGGTAACTTGCTGTCCTCAGTGTTACTAAAAAGGGATTTTTTTTTATATAGCTGGGCAGAGAGGTCAATGTGGACTTGTTGCCAGTCTTTCAAATCAGAATCCCTTTCAGCACCAGAGATTTATTTCATCTCTACCCTTGATATTCCTGCCCAAGTCCCTGAACATTAGATTATCTTGCTGGGGAAAATGAGAGTAAGAAGAGGCTTGGGAACCAGTCTGCTTTGTGTAGGGTGAGTGCATTAAACTGAGTGAGAAATAGAGCTGGGGATGGGGTCAGTGCTTGTGTAGCTGTGGGGTGTCCTGACTCAGATATCCCTGCTGACGTCTCCTGTGCTGAAATCCATCTCTCTCCCCAGGACTTTCTGCTTTCCAAGTACAAAGTCATCATCATTGATGAAGCCCACGAGAGGAGTATGTACACAGACATCCTGATAGGCCTCTTGTCTCGCATCGTGCCCCTCCGTCAGAAGGTGAGAGGGATGCCTCAGGTTTAACTTTTATATTTTCACATTCTGTGCTGCTTTAGTGTGTGGGTCTGGGCTTTACATCAGGGGATGGTGAGCTCTCTGCACAGAGTAGCGAGACCAAACAATTCCTGCTCCAGCTGGGCACCAAGGACAAATGATCCAAATCTCAGCCCAGGAGCACAAACACCGTGGGCTGCAGAGAGAAAAACAAGGATGGGACTGCGTGGGCTAAAGCTGGAACTGGACAATGAACTGCAATCTGCAGATGGAGCAGAACTTAAAAAAGTGGGAGACCCCATGAGCAGTCATGTATTTTGGGACCATTTTGGTTCATCTTGGGTGCAGCCCTGGCTGGGCTCTTGTGCTGCCCAAGGTGGATCCATGGAGGAGATCCTTTTAATAAATCCCTGCTTTATTCTGTAACTCCATCTAGTCTCTGCTCTAGCTCTGCCTGCACAGGGCATCAAGAGGGGCAGGGCCCCTGCTCTGGACATGGATGTGCCAGGGAGGGGATGTTCCACATGAAGGATTCCAAGGAAATCTGACAGAAATACCACTCAGTTAACACATTTCTCTTTCTGTATGATTGAAGAAGCACAGAGCCTACACCAGGGGGGAAATAGCACAGATCAGTAGCAAGAGGTGACTTTTCAGGCAGAATCCGGTTCATTTGAGACTTACAGTGCAGATAATTGAATTCCAGCAGCCTGGGGGGAAGCAAGGTGTTGACTGGGGAAAGCAAGGTGTTGCACTGGGCAGCAGCAGTGCTGGGGAGGAGCTGTGGGGCACAGGGTGACAGATGTGTGTCCCTGCAGAAGGGGCTGCCCCTGAAGCTGATCATCATGTCGGCGACTCTGCGAGTGGAGGATTTCACTGCCAACACCAGGCTGTTCTCTGCCAAACCTCCTGTCATCCAGGTACTGTCCCCTCCCTGGGAGCTGCAACACAGCCAGGCAGCCTCTGGAAAACCAGTGACAAACAGGGGCACTCTAATCTTTCCAGCTGGTGCTGAAATCTTTCAGATAACCGATTTAAAAACGGTTATTTAGTTTAGGCTATTGTTTCTTTTGGGACTTGGTGTTTTTCCTTCCACCTTTATCAGAAAACCGCCCTGGCAGAATCTGATTATCTTGAGAAACTCTTAAGTTATGGTTCAGGGGAAGTAGAAAGCCTCAATCTGAGTTGATGATGTGAAAGGGGGAAAAGCTTTGGTTTCTAGCATGGTTTTATGGTGGAGAAGACGACACCAGTAATTTCTGTGGGCTTGGTGTTTTGTAGGGTACCAAACCCTGGAGGTGAACAGAAATGCAGGGTGAGCTTTTCTGACTGTCCCATGAACTCTGTAATGATTGTGTAGGGTTATGACAGCAAACAGACCCTTTATTTCTATAAATACCTTTATTTTTTATTTCCTCTGCAGGTAGATGCAAGGCAGTTCCCTGTAACTGTTCATTTTAACAAGAAAACCCCCCTGGATGATTACAGTGGGGAGTGCTTCAGGAAAGTGTGTAAAATCCACCGGATGCTGCCTGCAGGTGAGAGAATCCACTGCTGAGAACCTCTCAAATTGCTCATACTGAACATGTCCAAAGTTTTGGGATTTGTTGTTGGTTTTTTCTTTTTTTTTTTTTTTTTTTCCTCTTGCAGGTGGGATTTTGGTGTTTTTAACAGGCCAGGCAGAAGTTCACTCTCTGTGTAGAAGATTAAGGAAAGCATTCCCATACCTAAAAAACAACACTGCAGGTAATGCTGTAGAAACTGTTAAACTTCAAATCTGTCCTGCTGAGAAGTGAGCTTGCTTTGCATCTAAAAATGTGAGCATCTATTTTAAAACCACAAAAGAAAAGATTTGGGGAAAGTTGTGGATGATTGCCATGACTGATGTTAAATTTTGTGCTTGTTTGAGTTTGGGAAAAGATCCTTTCCAGCTCTCCTCTGCCTTCAGTTTGCTTCTTCCACCTTTTCCACGAGGAAAGCATGCTCAGCTGACAGCTGTTGCACTGCTGTTTTTTAGGAGGAGAGGATGACAAAGAAGACTCAGTGGAAGAAATCAGGAAATTTAAGAGCTCGAGGAAGCGGAGGAGAGTTCTGGTAATGTGTGATGGGTAGAGTTCCTCCAAGGGACAGCAGGGAGCAGGTGATCCCTGCAGGCAGCACTGCTGTGTGGCTGTGCCTCTCACCAGCTATTCCAGAGCTGCCTCAAGCCCTGTAGTCCACAGGTGTCCCCTCAGTGCTGCTGAAACTCTGGGTGTTATGGGCAGGAGATTGATTTAGATTGAGTACTGACCACTAAAACTTGAATGGAAGGAGCTCCAGACTTGCTGGCACCAGGGCTGCTCCTCATCTCACCATTTGTTACTCAAAATTTGGACTAGATTTGACAGAGATGAAATTCTAAGACTAACCCATTGTGACAGAAACTTCTGAACATCTGTTAGACATATCTGGATTAGGAGGCCAGTTCTTTCTATGAATGTTATGATAAATGACAATATAAAGAGATGGGAAGGGATTTGACATTGTATGCTTTTGGAATGCCTCCAATTAAAAAAAATGTCTAATTAGGAAATACTTTATTTTGCACCTGAGGAGGCCTAAGAAATGTGAGTCCTTGTCTCAGCTTTGCTTCCAAAGCAATGCAAAGTGCTGCTTGTGTCCCCCTCTTAATGGGCTGTTTTCATCTTCCCTCTCTTTCTCAGACACTCCCCAAAATCGATCTGAACAATTACTCTGTGTTACCAGTGGATGAAGGAGATGAGGACAGAGACATTGACAGTGATGATGATGCTGCAGGCTCTGATCTTGACCTGGATTTAGGAGATGGAGACTCGGAAGAAGGTTTGGCACTTGTGAAAGAAGGAATCCCTGTCTCCTGTCACCTGTGCAATGAGTGACATGAGTTGTTTGTCCTGTGCTGAGCTGTGGCACCAGAGCAGCCCCGTGTCATGGCAAAGCTGTTCAGGTTTTCCAGCTCCCAATTACTGGCACCAGTTTGTACCAATTGCTTTCCTGGTTTTAGTGAAGTGGTGCTTGTGCAGATGTTGCTGGGACTAAGCCTGAAGCTGGACTGAGCAGTGTTGGTTTGTTTCCCCACAGAGGAGAAATCTGATTCATCCCTGCCCCTGTATGTGCTCCCACTCTATTCCTTGCTGGCACCAGAGAAGCAGGCAAAGGTAAAGGATTTATTGTCAAAGTGAGCAGGAGATCTTACAGATGAGAGTCATCACTGTCTGAGGTCACAAGTGAGATAAAATTCCCATGTTGGACAGTTTGACAGCTTGAATGGCCCAGTGG
Source organism: Onychostruthus taczanowskii (assembly GCF_017590055.1). NCBI lineage: Eukaryota > Metazoa > Chordata > Aves > Passeriformes > Passeridae > Onychostruthus > Onychostruthus taczanowskii. Next base: position 1,691,021 of record NW_024500572.1, read on the forward strand.
GGAGGTTGGGATGGGATTGGGGCAGGCCTGGCTTGTGCTGGGGTCACAGGATGGGAGAGATGATCAGCCACAGCCCTGCAGGATCTCTGAACCCATCCTGGCCCTGGGCACGTGGAGATGCTGCTGCCAGCAGGCAGCTTGAGCAGATTCCCGTGTTCCCTGCTGTCCCTGGAGGCAGCAGCAGTGTCTGAACACAGCTCAGTGCTGGTGTGTGCCCCACTGCAGCCCCTGGGGCCATATCTGAGACTTCACCCAGCTGGACAAAGCTTCAGGGCTGGGGACACGGGCTTGGGTCTCTGCTCTGACTCCTGCATTCCCCTTGCAGTGCCATATACACTGCCATGCCTTTGCAGCCCATCCAGGACCACTGCCTGCCCCTTTCTTTCCCTGCCCCTTTCTTCCCTGTCCCTTCCCTGCTGGCCCTGCCTCTCCCATGCCCCTCTCTCTCCTGCAGGTGTTCCGGGCTCCTCCTCCTGGCACCAGGCTCTGCGTGGTGGCCACCAACGTGGCTGAAACGTCCCTGACCATCCCTGGCATCAAGTACGTGGTGGATTGTGGCAAGGTGAAGCAGCGCTGCTACGACAGGATCACGGGGGTCTCGTCCTTCAGGGTCACCTGGATCTCCCAGGCCTCGGCCGACCAACGCGCCGGGCGCGCCGGCCGCACCGAGCCCGGCCACTGCTACAGGTCAGGGACAGGGAAACCACAGCCTGGGGGTCTCCCTGGAGGTTTGGCATCATCCCACACCCACTGCTCCAGGTCAGGGACAGGGAAACCTCAGTGCCATCATCCCATGGCCACTGCTACAGGTCAGGGACAGGGAAACCTCAGTGCCATCATCCCATGGGCACTGCTACAGGTCAGGGACAGGGAAACCTCAGTGCCATCATCCCACACCCCCTGCTCCAGGTCAGGGACAGGGAAACCTCAGTGGCATCATCCCACACCCCCTATATATATATATATATTTATATTTGTTATTATATATACTAATATATATATATAACAATATTATACTGTGAAGAAAGTTGTGACTCTTACAGACTGATACAGCTTTAACTTAATTGGTCAATCAATCCAAACACCATCCAGTGTCCAATTAAGAAAGCAGCCTTTGGTAAAGAATCTCCATAACACATTCCACATGTGCACAACAGCAGGTGCAGCAAATGGAGACAAAAATTATTTCTCATTCTCTTCCCTGAACTTTCTCCCAGCTTCCCAGGAAAATCCTGGGAGAGAGCTGTGTCTCTGTCTCCTCAGAGGATGTGTGATTACCACATCACTGGTTTGAGTTTAGCTGCTCAGGGGCATTTCTCTTGCTGAAAATCCTTATTTTCATGGTTGGGTTAGATTTCACCATGGCCAGGTGGATTTAACTCTCAGCCAGGTTAACTTGTTGTGAATAAGGCAATTGCCCCAATCTGTAAATAATTATATGATGATGTAAATATTATCCACAGTTGCCCTTTTTTAATCCCTTGCTAATTTTTCCTACATATCCTTTGGGTTAAGATTTCTTTTAAGTATCTAAATAACACTTCTGGTCCACTAGGTTATACTCTTCAGCAGTTTTCATGGACTTTGAGAAATTTTCTGCTCCAGAAATAACAAAGCGACCAGTAGAAGACCTGATTCTGCAAATGAAGGCATTAAATATAGAAAAGGTGAGCTGGAAAGGGCTCTGTACCACAGCACCCTTTAAAGTGGTTGCCCTTAGGAGCCAGAAACAAACAGAAATGTATTTTATTGTCATAGCTTGAAGCTGTGCCTTGTGGCAGAACTTCAGATCCTGAGAGTCCATTTTGGTTCTGCACGTTGCAGAAGCTGCTCTGAATTCCTCTAGGCCTTAGCAGACATGTTTGTTCAAGCAGTAAATGCTTTCTTATATTCTTAGAGGTTAAAAAAACCCACTGTCTAAACAGGGTCTGTGTTTTGGAGATACTGGAGCACTTTCAGAAAGCACAACACTTAAATTCAGCCCTTCCAGCAGCCTGCCCTGGGCGGTGCCTGCAGTCAGTGGCAGCTGAGGGCGATTCTGCTCTTCCTGTTTCCTCCTGTTTTTGTTCCAAGCATTTCCTGCCATTATGTCTCCTTTCCTTTCACTCCTGGCAGACATCCTATGACATTTGCTTTGGCCCAGGTAACCAGAGGGGAGGATTTCACTCCCTTGCAGAGCTCCTTGCTGTGTGCAGCCTGTTTCCCAGTGGGTGCTGTGTCAGTGGTGGACTGGGGGGCTTTGCTCTTGTCTCCCTAGGTCATCAACTTCCCATTCCCAACACCTCCTCCCACGGAAGCTCTGGCAGCAGCTGAGGAGTTGCTGATAGCCCTGGGTGCCTTAAAGGAGCCCCCCATGACAGGAAGGTAATGCCTGTGGTCTGTCCTGCACTGTGGGCTCTGCTGTCCTGCTCCCCTTCCACCCCACACCCAGGGATGTCCTTTGCCTCAGAAACTGCCACCAGCTCAGTCTCTGCTTCCCCTCTGCTTGTTCCATGGCCCTGGGTGTGTTTGGGCAGGGAAACACTGTGCTGGGAGCCCCAGCAGGGCCGGTGGGAGCTGTGGGAGGAAGAGGAATCTCCCCCTGCCTTTGGCACCAGCACATAACAAAACGTGAGAAAACACCTCAAATTAATTGGGCTGCCAGAACGGGGAGCACAGACTTGTTCTTAACCAAAGTTACCTCACTACATGAGCTCTCTGTCCCCTGGCCCAGGCTGAAGCAGCAGCTGGCAGCGAAGCTGAGCTGCCCCATCAGTCCCCTGGGCAGAGTCATGGCCACTTTCCCCGTGGCCCCCCGCTATGCCAAGATGCTGGCCTTGAGCAGGCAGCACAACTGCCTGCCCTACACCATCACCATCGTGTCTGCCATGACTGTCAGGGAGCTCTTTGAGGAGCTGGACAGGTGAGTGAGTGGCTGAGTCTGGCTGTGTCCCTGTCACCCTGTGCCCTCTGCCTGGAAGCACAGCTCTCACACGTGCTGCTCTGTGTTCCTTGCAGGCCAGCAGGCAGTGAGGAGGAGGCAGCCCAGCTGAAGGGGAGGAGAGCCAGGTTTTTGCAGATGCAGAAGGTCTGGGCTGGGCAGGGCCCCATGCAGAAGCTGGGGGACCTGATGGTGATGTTAGGTACAGAGCCTGATCCCTGTGCCATTCCCCTGGTTCTGTCATGGGTTCCAGAGCCTGATCCCTGTGCCATCCCCTTGTTCTGTGATGGGTTTACAGAGCCTGATCCCTGTGCCATTCCCCTGGTTCTGTGATGGGTACAGAGCCTGATCCCTGTGCCATTCCCCTGGTTCTGTGATGGGTACAGAGCCTGATCCCTGTGCCATTCCCCTGGTTCTGTGATGGGTACAGAGCCTGATCCCTGTGCCATTCCCCTGGTTCTGTGATGGGTACAGAGCCTGATCCCTGTGCCATTCCCCTGGTTCTGTGATGGGTACAGGGCCTGATTCTTTTGCCATTCCCCTGGTTCTGTGATGGGTACAGAGCCTGATCCCTGTGCCATGCCCCTGGTTCTGTGATGGGTACAGAGCCTGATTCCCTGTGCCATTCCTCTTGTTCTGTCCTCCTCCTGTCACCCTGAGCCCTCAGCCTGGCACTGCCAGAGGCTCCCTTGTGCTGTATCCATGCAGGTGACCCCCTCACAGGAATAATGTGCTCTGACTCCATGTTTCAGAAAGGCTGAACAAATGCTTTATTAAGCTGTGCTATATCACACTAATGCAATATAGCATATTATTATATTACATACTGAAAAGATACTGTACTAAAGAAATACCCATGGCTGTCTGAGACAGCCAGGACACAGCTTTGATTGGCCAATCACTCAGAACAACTTTCACCAGTGTCCAATTAACAAATCACTTCAGGTAAGCAATCTCCATAACACATTCCACATGTGCCAGACAACAGGAGCAGTGAATAGAGATAAGAATTGTTTTCTTCTCTGAGGTTCTCACTGCCTTCTCCAGGAAAAATCCTTGGGAAACTTGTGCCTGCTGCTCTCTGTGAAGAGGACTGCAGCCACAGTGCTGCAGGACTGAGCTCAGCACTGCTCTCCAGCCTCTGCTCCCCCAGTGCCCACAGGAAACCTGTCAGAGTATTTTCTGTATTTTCTGAAAAATCCCTTCACCCAGGATTTTCTCCTGGGAAGCTGAGAAACCTCAGACCAAAAGGAAAACAGTAATTATCTCATTTGCTTCTCCTGTGTTGTGCTCACATGTGGAATGTGTTTGGAGATTGTTTATCCAACCAGTGATTGTTTCATTGGATTCTCATGTGAATTGTTTTGACTCATTGGCCAATCAGTACCAAGCTGTGCCAGGGCTCTGGAGAGAGTAATGAGTTTTCATTATTAGCTTTTTAGCATTCTGTAGGTATCCTTTCTGTGTTATTTAGTATAGTATTCTTTAATATAGTATCATAAAATAACAAATCGGCCTTCTGAGAGCATGCAGTCAGATTCATCGTTCCTCCCTTGGTCGGGGCACCTCACAAATACAACAGAAACCCTGGAATGCCATTTCCTGGGGCAGTGCTGTCCCCTGTGTGTTCCCTGAGAGCTGAGCAGCCCTGTGTCACTGCAGGGGCAGTGGGGGCCTGTGAGTTCTCTGGCTGCAGCCGTGAGTTCTGCGAGCAGCACGGGCTGCGGCACAAAGCCATGCTGGAGATCCGGCGCCTCCGAGGGCAGCTGACCACTGCAGGTGAGGGGGCTGGGGGGAGCTGCTGTGCTGCCTCTCCTCTGGGGGCTGGCACACCCACACAGAGCTGGTGGCTGTGCTGCTGCATCCTCTCTCACCTGGTTTTCCCCGCAGTGAACTCGGTCTGCGGCGATGCTGGGCTCTACGTGGACCCCAAGATGAAGCCCCCAACAGAGGCTCAAGTCACCTACCTGAGGCAGATTGTGCTGGCAGGGCTGGGGGATCACCTTGCCCGAAGGGTTCAGGCAGAGGAGCTGCTGGATGACAAGTGGAAAAATGCCTACAAGGTGAGCAGCTTGGTTGGGCTCAGTTCCTCCTCCCCTGCGTGGCAGAAGGGTGCTCCTGTGCAAAGCCCAGGTTTCTGGCTGGCTCCAGCACTGAGGATGCCTGTGCTGCCTTCCTGCAACTTCTCTCTGTGGAACTGAAGCTTGCAGTGTTGCCATTTCCTGGTGTTCAGGTGGGAAATGTTATAAAAGAGCCAAGAAGCACCATTAGTTCATCTTGTGAATGCTTGGTGTCTGCAGAGAAGGTGAAGCAGAAAATGATTGGGTTACTAAAAACCTCCATCACTTCAGGAAAGCTTAAAAATGCACATCTGAGAGAGACTGAAATGAGGTGTAGTGAGGAAATTGGATTGTCAGGAGCTGGTCTTACTCTGCTTCAATCTCTGTGCCTCCTTACAGACTGCACTCCTGGAGGACCCAGTGTTCATCCACCCCAGCTCAGTCCTCTTCAAAGAGCTCCCAGAGTTTGTGGTGTATCAAGAGATTGTTGAGACTACAAAGTTGTACATGAAAGGTGGGTGCTGTGGGTGAGGAGCTCACAAATGCCTTGGCAGTGTTTCCCCCCTGTGCTGGCCTTTCTGTGTGGTTGTGACTCCTGGGATTTGGATCCTTAAGGCTTCCTAGATCTGGATCAGGAGATAAATTGGCCTTTTTTAAAATTTATCTGGCAGAATTGGCTGGAGCAAAGCTCAGCTTCTGAAATACCTCCTTTGCCCCAGCCCTGCCAACCACAGCTGCCTGCTGCTGATCTCTGAACAGACCTTTTACAACATAAAAAGTCTGAAAAAGATGAGGGACAAGTAAATCTGCGGAGATGAGACCCTGACCATGCCCTGTACCCCTGGGGCTGCCAGTGAGCTGTGGCCCTTGGCAGCAAACCTGCATCCAGGTGTGTTTTCCCTCCTCAGGTGTGTCTGCAGTGGAGCCTGAGTGGATCCCTGCCCTGCTGCCACCCTACTGCCACTTTGGGAAGCCTCTGGAGAGCCCCCCTCCCTCCTACTGCCCTGGCACGGGCCGGGTTCGCTGCCACAGACCCAGTGTCTTCTGTAAGTGTCCCTCAGGAGCTGCTCTGCCTCTCACAGCAGTGCTTTGGGCACCTCCACGGGGTTTGTAGCATTTAGATATTGCCATTTCCCCCTGAAGTGGGCACTGTGAAGGCTGGCAGTCCCCCCCATGGTTGTGTTCCAGGGTGCCAGGACCAGGGAAGAGATGAGAATCTTGACTCCATGTTTCAGAAGGCTGATTTATTATATTATGATATACATTATATTAAAATGCTATACTGAAACTATACTAAAATAATAGAGAAAGGATTTATCAGAAGGCTGGAAAGGACAGGGGAGGAATGATAACAAAATCTCCTGACTCCCAGAGAGCCCGAGCCAGCTGACTGTGATTGGCCATTAATTAGAAACAACCACCATGCACCCATCCCAGCTGCACCTGCTGCACCCCACAGCAGCAGATAATTATTAGATAATTATTGCTTACATTCCTTTCCTGAGGCTCCTCAGGAGAAAAATCCTGGCAAAAGGATTGTTCAGAAAATACCGTGGCTACATTCCCCACTTCTCCTGGCACCTGTGTTGTCCCCCCTGGCTGGAAATGTGCCCTCCTGGGGGAGCCTGGAGCAGACCTGGGGTGTTTTGTGTTGTTCCAGACCGGGTGGGCTGGCAGCTCCCTGCTGTGGAAGTTGATTTCCCCGCAGGAATCGATCGCTACAAACACTTTGCCAGGTTCCTGCTGGAAGGAAAGGTGAGTGTGCTCCAGCTGCACCATTTCCCTCATGGTAGCAATCAGTTTTTAGCCCAGTTTTTGGAGGAGATGAACCTTATGGCTTCATTTTTTATGCATCCCCGTTCCTCATCACTTGCTGGTGGATGGAAGAGTTTGTTGTGGTTGATGAGGTGGGGAAGGGATCTTTAAACTCAAAATAAGCATGAAAAAAATGTGTATTTCAGTAAAAGACACTCCCAAATTTAACTCCTCTTTTTTGCAAAGTAAAAAAAGCTAATAGCCCTGTCTTTGTCCACCCTGAGACAGAAGAATTGTCCAAGAAGTCAGGACAAGGTTATGGACACAGGGATGGGAGGAAATGGTGATGGAGAATATGGCATGGAAATCTGTAGTAGCACAAGTTCATTGATGGTTGCTATCATATCACAATTAATTTACCTTATTCATTATATAATGGTTGTCACAAATCTTCCAGGTCATTAAAAAGCTGAGTTCTTACAGCCAGTGCCTGCTGTCCAGTCCCCTCATCATGCTGAAGACATGGTCCAAGTAAGTTGTTAAAAACAAACTTCAGGTCCTTGTCTCCACTTTTCACTTCCTTTCTAAATCTAAAAAATTCAATGCTGAGAAGGGTGGTGGAGATTGTGATCTTGGGAAAATGTTCTCACCAGGAAAAGCTGTCCCAGGAGAGCTGGTGGTGGTGAGGGCAGTGCAGGACCTGCAGCCTGCTGGGCTCTGCTGGGCACAGCTGGGCTCTGCTGGGCTCAGCTGGGCACAGCTGGGCACAGCTGGGCTCTGCTGGGAACTCCTGGGCATTGCTGGGCTCTGCTGGGCTCTGCTGGGCTCAGGTGCTGCCTATCCCTTTGCTCTGAGTTTTGCTTTGGAATTTGGCCTCTTACTCTGCCTTTATTTCTTTCCAAAACCATCTTTCCAACAGTTTGGGGTTTTTTTTTGGTGATGTTTACAGGCCTGTGACCCTCCAAAAGGCTGTCTGCTCTTACTCCCTTCCTCTCATTTACCAAAATGAACTTTCTCAGGGTCTGCTCTGAGTTCTCCTTGAGCTGATCAGTGTGAGGATTTGGCAGGACTTTGTTAAAGGTGGCAAATGTTGTCTGGGGGCCCTACAACGACCAAGTGTTGTCCTGTTTCAGTTCAGAGCTCAGCATGGCCCCTGGGGACTCCTTTTTGCTTTACCATGAGCTCTGCAGCTGCAGGGGAGGCACAAGAGCAACCTTGCTGCTGCTTTTAACCACAGGAGGTTGTGGTGGGGGGAAGAAAACACTGGCAGTGAATTTTCTTCAGCCATTTCTGTGTGCAGAGGTTGTGTGTTTACACGTCTGTGTTTAGCCTTTCCAAAAGATGCAGAGTTGCTAAAGGTATGCTGAATGCTCTAGCTCTGCTGAGCTGTGCTAATGACCATGGTTTTATTGCTCCTTTTCACTCATTCAGACTTCAGCCCAGGACAGAAGCCCTCCTGCAGGCTCTGGTTAAAGAAAACTGTGATAATCGTGATGCCTTGGTGGCTGCCTGGAAGAAAAATCCTAAATGTAAGTGTTCTGCTTGCCTGATCATCAGGCATGTCAGTGGGGTACCTCGAGCACTATTGAATTATAATTTCAAAAAGTTTACTATTTCACTTGTTAAGCTCCAAATATTTCCTATTTTTTACCAGAAGCAGTAGTGCCCTGTCCTTGGTTTGTGTGAGAAATGACAGAAAGCACTTCAGAAAGCAACATTTATTTGTATTCTAAGATTATTTTTTCCTGTAGTTGTAACCACAGTTAAAGTGCACGGACTGTGATGGTACTGTCCATTGATATATTGAATTTTTTTCCTGGTAAAATGGGTTTCCTTCAGTATGGGGTGCCAGATGATAAGAATTCCTTGACAGAAGCAGCAGCACGGTGCTGCAGTGATGGCTCACAGAGATTCCTGGAAGCATCCAAGCTCCAGCACCATCCCAGCCGTGGCTGCTGGTCCTGGCTCCCAGGGGGGTGATCCCCCAGGAGATTTTTCCAGCCAAACTCAGGAGCTGCTCCTCTCCCCCTGCAGATCTGCTGGCAGCCTACTGCCAGTGGGTGCCCGAGGCCGTGCACCAGGAGCTCGCCCTGAAGTGGCCACCAGTAGCCCTGTGACCCTTGCAGTGATGGACTCCTTTTCTCCAAGGTGTTCTGAGAGCTTTCCAGGGGTTTCCTTGGAAATCTGAACCAGATGGACTCACCAGCTGTAATAATGTGTTTTTGTAAGCAAACCAGGTGTTGTTCTACTTTCCTAGAATTCCTGCCAGCTCTTGGGCTGCTATTTTATAATATTAATGTTTGGATAATTTTATCCATTGTATTTTACAGATTTATTTTTTTTTTTAGACCTGAAGTTTCTCTTTGGACTATATTAGTCATATGAACTGTAATAAATGTGTAAAATTCTTGGACTGGATGTGAGGAGTGTTTGCTGTGTGGGATGCTGCAGTGAGCAGAATGTCAGAGCTGTGCAGGCACGTCCTCACGGGTGTCAGACAGAACCTGGGCAGCAGCTCAGGACAGGAAGCACAAAAATGAGCAATGCTTTAATCAGTGAAAGGGAAGAAGCTTGAGTTTCCCTTCACCTGATCCTTCTGAGCCTTGGTAAACCTGGTGGGCTGCTGCTGGTGACACTGCTGCAGGAGAAAGCTGGGACAGGGACCCTCCTGTCCCCGTGTTCTGCAGGGAACTGGTGCAGCCCAGCTGGGGATGTGAGTCCACAATTCCCACTGCTCCCACCTGTGCCATGTGCTTCAGGGGAGAGGCCAGAACACAAGCAAGCAATAAAAACATCTAAAACTGAAGAAACAGCGACTTTAGATCTGCAGCCAGAAGGAAAGCAGCCCCTTGGTGTGTTTGCAATGAAATACTGGGGTTTGGGTTTGTCAGCACCGCTGGGTTTGGGGTGTCCCCAGGCAGGAGGGTGCTGGGGGCTCTTGGCAGGGCTCCTTTCTTTTAGCAGGAATTGCAGCACAAGTCTGCACATTCCGCTGCGAGGAGGGAAGGAAATGAACAGGCGGTTGTGGAGTGTATTGGGAAATTTCGGCTCGTCTCGAAAATAGGGCAGGAAAAAGGAAAAACCACCGGCTGCGCGTGGGCAAAAAAAAGTGGAGATGCCGGGGATTGAACCCGGGGCCTCATACATGCAAAGCATGCGCTCTACCACTGAGCTACATCCCCTCGATGAAGGGGGTTTTGCACACAGTGTATACAGCGATAGCGGGAGCCGCACAGCAGGCCCGGCGGCGGCACCGCGGTGACAGCGCGGTCACCCCGCTCTGTCCCCGGAGCCCCGCGCCGCGCCCCGGCCGCGGGGACAGAGCGGGACAGCGGCGGCTCCGCCAGAGGCGGGACCGCATCCTCATAGAGTGGGGCAAAATAGCAAAAACTGTACCCGTCCTCGTTAGTATAGTGGTGAGTATCCCCGCCTGTCACGCGGGAGACCGGGGTTCGATTCCCCGACGGGGAGGTGCGGTAATTTTTGTCCCCGCATGCCGTTTTTTGTGGGCGGCCGGCCCCTCGCGGAGTTTGTTTGTGGCGCTGCCGTGGAACCCCCGCCGGAGCGGCGGGACGAAACCGGCAGAGCCGCCTTTTGTGCCGGGGAGGGGAACGGGCACGCCGCGCTCTCCGGGGTGCGTGCGGAACACTCCGCCGCTGCCGGAACCCGCGGTCTCCCTGGGATCCTCGGAGCGGCAATGGGATCCTCGGAGCGGAAATGCCCGCGGGAAGGCGCGAATCCCCGGACACGCCCGGAACAGGGCGGCGGAACCCGCGCTGAGGGGCGGGCACCGAGCGGGCAGCGGCGCCCAGGGGGGCGCGGGGCGGGGTCGTATCCACGGCCAGCGAGGGCGCTGTCGCCCGCCGAAATAGCTCAGTTGGGAGAGCGTTAGACTGAAGATCTAAAGGTCCCTGGTTCGATCCCGGGTTTCGGCAAACGGGTATATTTTTAGTTCAGTCTTTTTGTTTTTTTTTTCTTTCCTCTCCTTACTGTGAAGACGGTTCTTTTTGCTGCCGAGCGGAGGGAGCGGGGGCTGCTGTCCCTGCGTCGGGCGGCTCAGCCGGTGCCATCGCAGGCGCTCCCTCGTGCGGGATTTTTGCGTCAGGAGCCGCTTCCCAAAGAACTGTGGCGATGGAGCAGATCCTGCGGCCCCGTCGGGCATGACCTGCCCCGCGGGGAGGTGCTTTCCAACTGTCCTCGTTAGTATAGTGGTAAGTATCCCCGCCTGTCACGCGGGAGACCGGGGTTCGATTCCCCGACGGGGAGGTTGCATATATTTTTTTTTCCTTTTTTTTTTTTTCCTTTCCGCAGGGATGTCTCTGATTTCCGACGGAGCAACACCATTCGGTTTTCCGTGTGCGAACCAGGGCGTTCCTGTCTTTTTGAGGGCTGCCTGAGGACCGCGCCAGGCTCTGTACGCTGCAGCGCCCGCTGCGCTGCGGGGCCTGGCGGGGTCTCGGTCCCTCCCCGCACCGGGGCCAGCGCAGCGCGGACCTGGCCGGCGGGCAGGGGACGCCTCGCCGGCACGGGGATGTAGCTCAGCGGTAGAGCGCATGCTTTGCATGTATGAGGTCCCGGGTTCAATCCCCGGCATCTCCACGTGGTCGCTGCTCTTTTTCCTGATTTTTTATGCTGTTTTATCCAGTCAAAGCCACCGCGTCCCGTTAAGCGGCAGCAAACGGAGCGTGCGGCCGGAATGGGCCCACAGTGGCACTTCCCAGCGACAAAAAGCGCTGTTTTTTTGGGGGTTTTTTTGTTTTTTTTTCATTTGGTTCTCCTCAGACCTGTGCAAACACACACGGCTTTTGGTCCCATCTGTGAACTAAGGGAGGCGCAAAAAGAAGGGCAGAGCAGCAAACCCCGAAATGCAGGGGGACAGCGGCCACTCCACACCCCGCAGCCTGGCTGAGGCGCAGCCACAGGGAGCACAGCGGCTCTGCTCCACATTCCCAGAGGCAGAGGGCAAGGACAGAGGCCAGGACACTCGGGAGCTGCTCCTGGCTCTGCGGGGCCCGCTCCCGCCGCTGTCCTGGCAGCGGGAGCAGCTCGGGAAGAGCTCTCAGGAAACAAGCGCCCTGCCTCGCTCTCCTCGGGCTCACGGGGTCTCAGGATCTCCTCTGGTCAAGCTGACCCCGAGATTTATTAAAAGTCTCTCTTCCTCATCCTAGCTGTCGAAGGATTCAGAACTCCTCGGCTGTCGTTCTCAAGGTTCTTTATCATTTCTTATCTAAAACATTTTTTGTCTGGCCTGCCGAGGTCTGTTCAGGTACACTGCCCTCCCAAGGAGCATTGTCTTTTAGACTATAAACTACATCTTCAATATTTACAGCTATGTTCCAATACCTATCACCTGTGTTAGACAGTGACTTTCTACTCTACACCAATCCAAATATGCTAACATTCCCAAGAAGATGGAGGCTAGGAAGAAAAAGGAAGAAGGACAGGACAACGTCCAAATTCCTCCATCTTGTCCCCTAGACCCCCATGGTAAAATTCTTCAAAATTCCACCTCTCACCCTGTGACAACTACTGTTATGCTACTTAAACTTTTGTGACTTGTAATTCTTCATACAAAGTTGGTAATTTGCTCCATGAGTTGAACTCAGAGCCGCGGGGGTCTTCGGCTGCATGCCAGGGTCTCCGAGCCCAGGAAGAAGGACAGGACAACGTCCAAATTCCTCCATCTTGTCCCCTAGACCCCCATGGTAAAATTCTTCAAAATTCCACCTCTCACCCTGTGACAACTACTGTTATGCTACTTAAACTTTTGTGACTTGTAATTCTTCATACAAAGTTGGTAATTTGCTCCATGAGTTGAACTCAGAGCCGCGGGGGTCTTCGGCTGCATGCCAGGGTCTCCGAGCCCCTGCCAGGGCTTTGAGCCATCCAGGGCACCCAGAGGGATGTCCTGTGCTCCGACAACGGGGAAACGGCGTGGCTGCAAGGCTGGGAGCTATGGCACAGCTGAGAGCTTTGGTGCAGAGAGACCAAAGCCCAGGCTGAGCCTGCATGAGGCAGCTCTGATCCACGGAGCTCAGTGGCAGCTGTTCCTCCTCGCTGCCTGGTCACCAACAGCAGCAAATGCAAAGTGACATTTCCTGCCACGCTGGCTGGAAAGCTCCTTGTGCTGTTTATTTACTCGTCTCACTTCCAGTTGTTATTTTGAGCCAGTGTTTGGCTGCAGCGCTGGTGAGTGTGAAGATGCCCGTTGTAAATTACTCCCTGGATCTCCCTGGCAGCTGTACTTCAGGAATGTGCCCTGCGTGTGAATGTAAGAGACAGTTTGCAGTAACAGGCATGCAGAAATTGACTTTTTGTCACAAAACACTTTCCCATGTGCCTTTTTGGTGATTTTCTGACCAGTCCTAAGTGCTCACCTTGTAACTCAAAGAACAAGCTTAACATTATTATTCAGTTTCTGCTGAGGAAAAACCCAGACCTGCAAGGATTCTCCAGTTTTTGATGCTTTTATAATCCCAATGCACAGCATCAGCCACTGAGCACTGAGAAGTAACCAAAGACTTCTGTGGTATTTTTTTTTCCATCTAAATGAATGTTTGAGATTATTATCACTACAGCTGTGGTGAGTGTTAGTACAAACACAAAGAGCAGAGGCCAGAGAGCTCCCCAGAGCATTCTCCTCCATGTCTCAGGCAGACACAGGCACTTTTCCTCAAACCACAAAGCTGTTGCTGGACCTCTGCTCCTTTCCTGCTGGTGAGCAGCCCTGGGTGTTATCAGTGTCCCTTCCATTTTCCGTGGCGCTGCCAAATGAAGGATTTTGAAGGCGAATCGAAGCGAATGGCCCTGCCTGAATCCTGCAGACAAAGCTCCTTTCTGTTCCCAGCTGTGCCTGGAGCTGCTGTGCAGCGGATGGTGCGGAGTGAGGCAGAGCTCTATCAGAACGTGCTCTTTGACAACACAATAAGAAATAGGCGTTATTATTTCTGATTTTGCCCCTGGGTTACAAACTGCATTACAGCTCAGAGGTATACCCCACACACACATTGGTTACCCTGCACGCCATCTGCAGGACTCCATCTCTTTATCCATCGGCCTTTCTTTGTCCCTCACGTTATGACACTCACATCCCCTCTCCACGCTGATCTCCCTCCCCAGGCAGGAGCCCCCTGCAGCCCCCCTTTCCTGGGGTGGTCCCTGCCCTTCCAGGCTGCCCCAGCCTCACCACAGCCGCCTCACACCCTCGGTGCCCTGTCCCTTGTCCCACGGGCACGGTGGCACCGAGGTTCTGGGATAAACCCGTTCCAGCCGTGCCCAGCCCAGCGGGGCTGTGCCTGGGTGGGTGACAGACACCACCGTGCCCCACCACTGTGCTCTCTCACGGAAATAAATCTGGAGGCGTCCTTCGGGATAAAGCCACGAGCTCCTTCCCTCAGGAACCCCCTCACGGCGCGGCCGCGGGCAGAGCCGACCCTCGCCCTGCCCTAGGGGTAGAAATGACGTGTTTATCAAGCAGGGGCGAAACTGCAGGGTTTAACCCCCTGAACACAGTGAAACTTTTCGTGTTTTCTGCTTTTACGAGCGGCCGTGTCTCCAAGTCGGGGTCCCTCGGCTGGCCCAGCCGCGGCCCCGCTCCGGCGGCTCCAGGCCGGCTTTTCCCGCCGCCCGCCGTCCCGCGCGCGGCAGCCGCAGCGCACCCGCGGAGGCGCCGCTCCCTCCGCGCCGCCTGCCCGCGCGCCCTCCTCGCCCACGCAGGAGAGCGGAGGCGCGCGGCGCGAGGCAAATAGTGCGCGGCGGAGTGATCCGAAGGCGGGGGCGGGGCGCCGGGGGCCATATAAGCACCTAGCGGAGGGATGCGTGGCGCACTTGGCGCTGGGTGAGGTTTGTGCTGTCGGCGTGGCCGAGCGGCGCCGCGGTGAGAGCTCGGCGGGGGAGGGCCTAGATACGGGCTGGGCGTCCGGGCGGGAGGGAGGGTGCTGTGCGCTGAGGAGCTGCGGTTGGGGGCGATGGCGGACAGTGATGGCGGGGGGAGGGCTGGGACGTTGCCTTCCCCTTCAACGGCAGCACCGCGAGGCGGTGGCGGGGAAGGGCCGGGGCGAGCGGCCGCTAGCAAAATGGCGGCCGCGCAGGCGCAGCGGTGCTTCAAGATGGTGGGCGCGCGCCTTGGGCGGGAAGGGGAAGCGGGTGGGGGCGGGGCTTGCGCTGTGACGTCACGGCCGGGGCGCAGCCCCCGTTACGGGGAGCAGTCGCTAAAGCACGGCGGGTTTTCCCTCTTCCAGGGAAAAATGCAGATCTTCGTCAAGACCCTGACTGGCAAGACCATCACCCTTGAGGTCGAGCCCAGTGACACCATTGAGAACGTGAAGGCCAAGATCCAAGACAAGGAGGGCATCCCTCCTGACCAGCAGAGGCTGATCTTTGCAGGCAAGCAGCTGGAAGATGGCCGTACCCTGTCCGACTACAACATTCAGAAGGAATCTACCCTGCATCTCGTGCTGCGCCTGCGGGGTGGAATGCAGATCTTTGTCAAGACCCTGACTGGCAAGACCATCACCCTTGAGGTCGAGCCCAGTGACACCATTGAGAATGTCAAGGCCAAGATCCAGGACAAAGAGGGCATCCCTCCTGACCAGCAGAGGCTGATCTTTGCTGGCAAGCAGCTGGAAGATGGCCGTACCCTGTCCGACTACAACATCCAGAAGGAATCCACTCTGCACTTGGTGCTGCGCCTGCGGGGTGGAATGCAGATCTTTGTGAAAACCCTGACTGGCAAGACCATCACCCTTGAGGTCGAACCCAGTGACACCATTGAGAACGTGAAGGCCAAGATCCAGGATAAGGAAGGCATCCCCCCTGACCAGCAGAGGCTGATCTTTGCAGGCAAGCAGCTGGAAGATGGCCGTACCCTGTCCGACTACAACATCCAGAAGGAATCCACTCTGCACCTTGTCCTGCGCCTGCGGGGTGGTAACTGAACCAGCAGGTTGTTGCTTCCAAATAAAAGGTTCCTGCACTTGTTCATTCCAATAAAGCTGTTGCATCTGTAAAAGTTTGTGTCCCAAGTTGCACGAACAGTTGTTCCTGACGTTGCCCAACTCCGGGTCTCTAATAAACAATAATTACGTGGCTTTCCACAGACAAAGGAGTTGCAAAACTGCCTTATGCAAGGCTTCCACATTCCTGGTGGTTGTAGCTAATCCCTCAGCCGTGGTTTTCCTGGGCTTGTATAAGTGTTCTGATACCTGGCTGCAGCTCAGTGCCCGCCTGCAGATGTTGTGCAGCTGTGGTGTTGCGTAAGAGGGGATGTGCAACGGGGAGCTGTAGATGTTCCCCATCAAAAGGCTTTGAGATAGCTCTTGGTTGCCCAGCAACTGCCCTTATTTTGGGATTAGTGGAGGAACAGCAGAAGGGTGATCCCACAGCTCTGTCACAGGCTGGGGAACAGGATGGTCCTGCAGCCCTTGGGCTTGGAAAGTGGGGTGGGAAGTGTAGATCTCTTTAGTTACGGGGTGGACTTGTTTTTTTGTCAAGCTTAATGGCATTAAGCAAGCAGTAATTTCAGATGTATTTACTGGAAATCTGAATGTGCTTCATTCCAGCTGTGCCCCAAATGGAAATGCTGCTGAGCTGAGCTGTCAGAGCAGTTCCTGTGTGCTGCAGAAGCCCTGGCAAAAGGGAAGTTGCCTCTGAAGTATTTGTGTTGGGGGTTGCAGGAGGGGCTGATGAGGAGTTAACCATGGGTGTGTGGAGAGGGAAAAGGGAGAGTGGCACAGAAATGCCTTTTCCAGGAGTGAGGCTATGGACTCACCTGTGGAAAGGGATGTGGTGGGTTAACCATGGATGTGCTGGGTGTGTGGAGAGGGAAAAGGGAGTGACAGAAATGCCTTTTCCAGGAGTGAGGCTATGGACTCACCTGTGGAAAGGGATGTGGTGGGAGCTGAGTAATGGTCCCAGCTGGTGGCTGGCTTCAGGGCACCAGAAGGGATCACACTGCCTGTGTGGGGTAGCAGGGTGTGCCTCCAGTAACACCAGTTCCTGTTACTCGTGTGGCCTGTACGGAGCGAGTGGGGAGCACCAGGATGTGTGCTGTGCTGGAGATAGCATTTGAATGCTAAGGAGCTAAATCCTGTGTGGGTGGCAGCTGGTGCTGTGCCATCCTGGACATCCTGTCCTCCCCCACAGGAGTGCCCCGGGCTCTGCCCACGCTGCCCTGGCTCCCGCTTCCTGAGCTGAACCCCAACAACTGCAGGGAACACTTGGCCCTTGCGTGGCTTTCTGCCCTCTGGGGACAGCAGAATTCCCAAACTGAGCATTTGTCCAGCAGAGCTCCTTAAACACAGATGCAGGGGAGCCTGTCTGGAATGCAGAGAGCAGATCTGCACGTGGATTTGAAGGCAGCCTGACTGCCATCAGGGAGAGCGGAGCAGAACTGCACGTGGTTCTGATTTGAAGGCAGCCTGACTGCCATCAGGGAGAGCTGCAGGAGGACACGGGGTGCTTGATGAATGCCAAAAGCCTCCACAAATCACTACAGAGCCATGCTTTAACAAATCCTTTTTTTTTCAATGTCTCAGTAAAAAACCTTTACAATGTCCTATCTAAAAGCCACGATGCTGTACAAGTCTGTCATGGCCTGGAGCAGGAAGCCTGGAGGAGAAACCCGTGCTGTGACCTCGAGAGCTGGGTCAGCCTCTGCTGGCCCAAGGGAACGGTGTGAAGTTGTGTCAGGAGGGTTGGAATGGGTGTTAGGAAAAAGCTCTTCCACAGGGGCTGGGCTGTGCAGGCATCCTGGGGCTGGCCACAGCACCAAGCCTGCCCCAGTCCAGGATGAGTTTGGACAACACTCTCAGGCACCTGGTGGGATTTTGGAGCTGTTCTCTGCAGGGTTTTGACTTGATCCTCGTGGGTTCCTTCCATCCCAGGGCATTCTGCAGTTCCGTGACCTCTGCAGGGTTTGAGGAACCTCAAGGCTCAGTGTGGCAGTGCCAACGCTGCAGGGGCAGCACCCGTGAGCGGAGACCACAGCTGGGGTGGGATCAACCACACAGCAGCAAAATTTGATGAGAGCAGCAAAGCTTGTTGTCAGCTTTGAGGCTGTGTTCTGTTCTAACCGTGGCAGAACGCGCTGTTCCCGGAGATCTTCTCACGGTCGCGTTCTGCGGCGCCTCAGGGAATCTCCTGGGTTTTACTGGGGATTTTTGGGATTTGAAGAAAAGTTCCTTTCACAGCGTTTCTTTGTGGAAAAATGTCTTTAAAAGTAAACACAGCACCTGCTTTGTGTGGTTCTGAAGGCATTGCTGCTGGGAGAGGGGGCCCATCCCACAGCGCAGACCGGCCAGGATTGAACAGAGACATTGGTTAATTGATCTGGTAATTAAAGAGGCAGCTATCAGGGTAGAAGATTTAGAAGGGAAATAAAAAGACCCAATTAAGTGTAAAGATACAAATGCAAATGTTCCACTGAGGTGGGGGCCATGGCAAGAGGCAGGTGCTGTGCTGGGCCCTGCCTGCTGGCAGCCGTGAGATTGTGTCCTCTCTTTGTGCAGGACCCTGTGTGGCAGGTGGAAGCATTCCAGTTTCCAGATGTGTTAGCTCAGCTGGGACAAGGGGATGGTGTGCGTGATTGATTTAAAACAGGCTGTCACAAACTGGACTGTTTTATTTTCTGCTGCCTTCTAGATGCTTCTGGGGATGAGTCTCAGTGAGGCTTTTATTCAGGGCCATGTTCAGATGCACAAGATGGACAAAAGACCCAGTTTTTTTGAAAAGCAGAGTTGGCTTAATGACAAAAGAAAGGCAGGTTAATGGTGGTGGATGTTCCCTCCTCAGGCAAAACATACATATATATACATATACACATGAATACAAACAAGTTTATGTATTTTTTGATCTAGCACGTAGTGACAGAATAAGAAGGAATGGCTTCAAACTGAAAAAAAAAAAAAAAGGTTTAGATTAGATATTAGGAAAAAAATCTTTACTGTTGCGATGGTGAGGCACAGGGACATATTTCCCAGAGCAGCTGTGGCTGCCCCTGGATCCCTGGCAGTGCCCAAGGCCAGGTTGGACATTGGGGAGCAGCGTGGGACTGGAAAGTGTCTATGGCAGTGGGTGGAACGAGGTGATCCTTAAAGTCCCCTCCAACACAAACCCATTCTCTTCCACAATTGCATGACGGAGAGATATTTTATCTATGGATACATTTCCCTTCTCTCTCCGTTTTACCAATTTGCCCGTTTTTCCGTGCGCGCACACGTGTTTACATTGACGCCACGCTCGCCTTCCCTTTCCCGTCGCGCCTCCCGCGGGAGGGCGTGGCTGGGGGCGTGGTCTCCTGACAGCAGCCCCGCCCCCTTCGGCGCGGCCCCGCCCCCTCTGCCGGGCCGGGCCGGGCCGGGCCGCGGGGCCATAAAGCGGCCGCGGCGGCGGTGGGGCCCGCTCCCGGTTCCGCTCCGCCCCGCCATGGCCGTGGCCCAGCGCAGGCTGTCCGTGGGGCTGGGGCTGGCCGGGATAGCCTGCGCGCTCGTGGGGGGCTGCCTGCTGCTGCTGGGGCCGCTTATCGTCAGGCAGCAGGTCATCAAGGTCAGCAGGGCGCGGCGGGGCTCCGTGAGGGGCGCGGCGGGGCTGGGCTCCGTGAGGGAAGGGGGGTGGGCTCGTGAGGGAAGCGGGATGCGGTGCGGACCGGGATGCGGTGCGGGGTCGGTGGCGGGGCCCAGGGGGGTGTGCTGGAGGCCGGGTGCGGTGCGGGGCTCGGTGCTGTCGGTGGCCGGGTCTCGGTGCGATGCGGTCGGTGGCTGGAGCCGGTGCGGGGCTCGGTGCGGTGCGGGCTGGGGCTGGTGCGCGTTTCCCTTGTGCGGTGCGGTCCGGAGAGCCGAGCGCTGGAGATGGAAGCGTCGCTGCTGCAGCTCCAGCAGCCTCAGGCTCCTACTCTGGGCAAATGCGGGTTTGGGGTGTTCCGCCCTTGGTGGCAGCCAGCGTGCCCGGAGTGAGCAGGTGAACCACCCCTGGTCAGCGAGGGCTCTTTGCATCGCTGGAATTAGCTGGGGATGCAGGGCTTGGCAGAGCATCACCCTGAGCACCGACGCTTCCTCCCTTCCCTCTGCCTCTACCTGCAGCACCAGTTATTCCTTTCATACGTAGATGAGCACGCTGCCGGGCTCACAGCGAGATGCTTTGGAAACAGGAGCGCTCCAGAGGAGCCTTGTGCGTGGAGCAGCCTCAAAGTTATCCTCTCTCCTTCAGAAAGAAGTCCTTCAGACTGAAAGCCTGAAGAATTGCTTATCTGAATACCTCTTTTATCCCCAGGAGAGGTGCTGAGGCTGAAGAGGGTTTGTCCCCAAAATGTGGGGCTGTGGATGGGGTTGTTGCTCTGTTCAGTAACTGCTGCACAGTTTTGTGAACCAGCACTCCTGTCCCTGCTGCTGGGACACCACTTACCCTGCTGTAACCCAGAGCTCATCCCCCCATTCGGCCAAACCTTTTTCTCCCTGTCCAAGGCAGATGTGCTCCCTGCCTTGGCCTTTCTCCAAGCTTCCACCTACCCAGGTCAGCCCCTGGAAATTTGCTTCTGATGAAAGAGATGAACAAACACACCTCATAGCCAATGGCTGGCGCTGCGTGTGGCGCAAAGTCTCTGCCGAAAATGACCTACTTAAACATACCCCTTGGAAGTGCTGCTGGCTGGGCAGAGCCAGACAGTCCCGTGGATTAAACAGCAGAAAATCTTTGTTCAGTTTCAGGACATCAGAAACTGGTACCTGCCAATAAAAGGCTGAATGGCCCCTGCAGGACAGAAGTGGCATTTTTTGTGTAAAAACCTCTCTGCCCTCTTTTTAGCTAATCCTGATTTTTTTTTCAACCTAATTAGCTAAGTCCTGATAATTTGCAGTGAGAACAGAAGATGAAGAAAAGTTCAACCCTTGTTTCTCCTCCCTTCACCTCAAGTCCTTTCTCCCCATCTTCAACATGACACAAAATTACCCTGAGCTCGTTTTTTTTCCCATTTCACATTAAGCCTAAAAGCTGAGTGATGAGGGGTGATGAGAAACATTCAGGCCTTTACTGAAACTCCTGGGCTGGTCTTCAGAGTAGTGTGGGTAAGAGGAGCTTGAAGGGCTGGGGTTGGGCAGGTAAAGGCTGGTTTGCCCATCCTGGCCCCCTGAGCTCTGTCAGGATGGTGTATCCTGATGGAAAAGCACTCAGTTATGGAGAGGTGGTTGTTTCAAGGATATCTTTGGGTGAAGTCTGCAGGGAAAGCAGGGAGCTTCGAGCCTGTCCCATTTGCACTGGGCTGCTTGTGGGGTTGGCCCTGCAAAACCTGGGGAACATTGCTTTTCTGGAAGCATCTGGAATGCCACGGACCCGCCCAAGGCGTGATCTTGCACACAGATGATCAGCTCACCCCTCTGCCAGCCGTGGCTGCTCCCCTTAGAGCTCAGCTGCTGTCCTGGCTGCGGGAGCAGCACGGTCCTTGCTGAGGTAGGAGGGTGCTGAGAGGATGTGCAGGGTGAGGTCTGGCTGGCACCTGCCTTAGCTGCTCCTCCCAGTCTGCAGGGGAAACCTCATCTCTCGGTTTTACTGAGCAGGGTGCCTCCCTCCCTCCTGGAGAAGCAGGATTTGGGTGCTGCTCTCCTGGCCCTGTCTGCAGCTGATGGGCAGTAACCAGTTCCTTTCAGTTCCTTGGGAACAAAGATCAGCCTGGTCAGGAGGGGTCAAACAACTCAATGTCCCTTTGCAGCTCATCTAGTTGACAAATACTCTGGTTTTATTTCAGACATGTGACTGTGTTTGTTTTGACCTAAAAATAGCTTCATTTTAAGGCTACCCCGTTGTGGGGACTTTAGCAGCACCTTGAGCTGGTGAGCCCAGGTGGGGAGGGAGCTGGGAAAGGCAGCAGGGAGCTGGGATGTAGCTCCATCTGACTGGGTACTTATTATAAAAATAAATGCATATGCAACAAGTGGTCAAGGGAGTGCAAGGCAGAACAAGCAATTAAAGGAAAGGAGATGTTCTTGATCATAATCCATTCAGCGCTTGGGAATCAGCGTTGTAAAGCAGGCCAAACAAAAATCTGTCCTCTTACTGCTTCTTTGCCATGAAATCCTTGAGGCTGGCAAAATTAGAGCAGTGTGTGGTGGTGGGAAGGGTGTGCTAGGTGAGATGGGTTACACAACATTGTGGAGATGTGTTCCCAGGGATAGGGCTTGGATCAGGGGCTTGCAGAGGCCTCCTGTTCACAGGTAGCTCAGCCTTGCCATAAAATTCCTCAAGAAAGAGGAGGTGTTATGGGGAAACCTCTGGCACCTCAACTCCCTGTGTCAGCAAATATGTGCCCAGTCAGATGGAGCTGCTCCAGAGCAGGAGCTGCTGAGCTGCACCAGCACAAAGCCCACATCCCTCCTCCTCTTGACAGATCAACCCCACTTCCATAAGCTGGCTGGGTTATCTAAGCAGGGACAAGGATCTGTGCTTCCAGAAGAAAAGATTATGGTGGACCACATCCAAAGTGGATGTTCAAGAAGGAACAAGCTCTTGCCCTCCTGCAGCACCCTGGAGGCAGGGAGGGAGTGGAGGCAGATGTGCCAGCTCTGAGCTGAGGAGGGCTTAAGTTGTCTTTGAGCTGCTGCAGGCATTTCCCAGCACACAGGACAGTGATATGGGAACACGATTGTGCCTTGCCTTTGACCTGCCTCATAATCAGCTGTGAGTCAATGCAGGCTGGCAGCTGAAAGCAGGCAGGGGTGTCCTGTGCTGTGCTGTTGGGACACAGCTGCCATCCCAATTTTCCATCTCCTTTTTGGGAATCTGGTGGGCTCCCTGCTGGTACCCAAGCAGTTGAGGATAGCTGTGCCGCTTCACCTTGCTTGCATTTAGCTGTGTGGAGCTGCCAAATGCATGAGCAAAGGCCTTTGGGACAGACAAGTAAGACATGAATAAATCAGAGCCAAGTCTGCAGCACATCAAAACCCTCGGAAACCCTGTGGGTAGGATTAGAAAAGTTAAGCCTGAATAAATAAGCCAGCAGATATCCTGGCTTCTAAGCATAAACCTGATGCTTCTGCACACGCAGGAGTTCTCACTGTATATCTGGCTGGGTTTCAGTCTGCCAAAAACACCTGGATCCTCTAGAGAGCATCTGTAACTGCCACCTTCAGCTGTGCCTTACACTGAGCTGAGGGTGGATGTGTTCACCTGCAGCCACAGAGCCCAAATGTTGTGTCCCCTTATTTTTTTGCCTTACAGAACGTCAGGATCGACCCCAGCAGCATCTCCTTCCAGATGTGGAAAGACATCCCTGTTCCTTTCTACTTGTCAGTGCATTTCTTCGAAGTGCTGAACCCCAAGCAAGTGCTGCGGGGAGAGAAGCCAGTGCTGAGCCAGCGTGGGCCCTACGTGTACAGGTCAGGTACCACTTGTGCTCCAGCTTGGCATGAGCCTGACCACTGTGCTGCCTGCCAGGCTGCTGGCTGGCTCCTCTGGCAGGAGGACAGGGCATCAGCAGGCTCGCTGAGAGCCCAGGGGCACTGGGTTTTAAAGGGTGTGCTCTAATTGCTCTGATCTTGCTAAAGACACAGGTAGGGCCTCTGGTCACTGAGACAGAGAGATTGGTGGGAGCTCCACTGAGTTGTGCAGCTCAGTCTTTTTCTGGGGCCTGTTGGGCAGGCAGACCTGGGGTGATTCAGTCCAAACATGGGTATGAGGGGTGTTGGTGTGGTGGTGGGTGACCCTGTCTTCAGAGTGCTCTCCTTTTGTCTTCACTGTGCATTTAAGAGCCCAGCTCTTGAGCTGGAGCTGCCTCAATATCAAACTTCACGGGCCAAAGTCCCTGCCTAAGGTGAGACCCAGAACATGCCCAGAATGAGTGCCCTGGTCATGGGAACCAGTATGGAGCTCTAACACCGGGTCAGACCCACACACAGCAGGGCTGGGTCTGTTTGCCATGGCTCAGGATGCTGGCTGAAGCCCCAGGTGCTTCTCAGCACCTAAAAGGGAAGCAGTGATTGATGTTGAACGTGTGAACCTCCCCACAAGCAATGATCTTCAATATATTAATACCTACAGTAATGGGGTGAGGTTGAACAGCAGCCTAAGCAAGCTCATGTGGGAAGATTACTGGTTAATCCAAAGCTGTTGGAGCAGTGTGAGGGGACACCTGCAGTATATATGTGCCCTTGTTTGCCCCGGCCTTGCCAGGTCCCCCTGTGGGTTCTGTACGTTGCCATCACATCGCTCTCTTGGCTTGGGGAAAAGCTTCACTTACTGTAAATAAGAATAAACAAAGGGGCAAAGCTTATTAGTGTCCTTGTGTTCCTGCTGAGCAAGATTAGTGCCCTTCCCTAATGTGGGCTGTAAAACAGAGGCTCCACAGTGAAGGACTTTGTTTTTGCTGGTGAGCTGAGCTTCAGTTCCTCCAGGAGCAGTAACAGGCTTGTGATGTTGGGGACAGCCTCGCAGTGCTGCAGAGCACTGCAGCCTCCGTGAGGCTGGGGCTGCCCCTGTGCATGGCTGAAGTCCAGCAGCACTGGGCTGATGCCTAGAGAGGCTGCCTAGAATAGAGGCTACACAGAATTAAATGAATAAAGCAGGGATTTATTAAAAGGCCTTCAAAGGATGCACCTTGGGCAGTGCAAGAGCCTGGCCAAGGCTCCACCCAAGGTGGATGGCATGTCATGAATTTTCACACTTTTATAAGTTTTGGTCCATTTCCATATTGGGGTTCATTGTCCAATTCTGACTCAGGTGATGCAGTCCCATCCTCCCAGTTTGCTTTCCTCAATTCCCTGTTGTTTTACACTTTTTGGACCTGAAGCTGCTGTGGTGTCCTTGTTTCTGGGGCTGGAAAAAGATTTTTTTCTCAGGCTGAGCTGTGAGGAGAACTTGCTAACACTTTATATGAAGTTCAGAGCTACATACTAATGCAGTACAGAATGTGGGAAACATGAAAGCTAAAAGGCATCAGGCAGTGTGCAGGACATGGATGGCCTGAAGCTCTGAGGAGCAGAAGTGCCACGGTGCTGCGTGGAGGATCAGGCTGCCCTGATCCCAGGAGCCATCACATTTGCTTGGGAGCAGATCACTGGAGGAACATGGGGCATCTTGGCTGGTCCTCTCGTGTGTGCAGGTTGTTTTGGTGTGTGGGTTGCTGTGCCAGGCACAGCATGTCTGGGCACCTCTCTGCTGTGCCTGGCCTTTACAAGCGGGTGAAGCAACAGAGGAGATTTACAGTTTTGTCTTCAATTTCTTGGGTAACGAGTTGGGAAGAAACACTTTGTGTCTGCAGGAATCCAACCTGTCAGGGATGCCTGGCTCTTGGGCTGCCCTCTCCTCCTGCCAGACCCTAGCCCTGGTTGGGGTGGGGGGTTTATATCTGTTCCCACACTGCCTCCCGAGCTGCCCCATGGCTCCTCACTGGGGTTTGGTCTCCCCCAGCAGCTTGTGCAGCCCATTCTGGCTCGAGGGGCTCTGCCTGGGGATGGTTCCCATGATCTCCCATCTCTTTGCAGGGAGTACAGGTTTAAAACAAATATCACATTCCATGACAACGATACTGTTTCCTACCTGGAGTACCGGCACCTTTTCTTCCAGCCAGACTTGTCCAATGGCACGGAGGACGAGTACATTGTTGTGCCAAACATCATGATGATGGTAAGTGCTTCTTGCCTGGATGGGTTCCACCTTCTGAGCTTGCAGGGAGGGTGGTGATATCCAGCACGGAATTACTGAATCACTTTCTTGTAGGGCTTGAGGCTGATCAAGCAATGAGGTGGTTAAGCTTATATAATGTAATTTTCTGCTTTGTGGGTGTTAATTGTTCTGTTAGGTTGCTACTGTTCCAAAACCAGAGTGTGCAGAGCAGCTGGTCTTGAGTCTGCAACTTCATCTGAGCATCCTGTGGGGGAATCAAGCCTGTGAGCCCTCAACTGCTTTCTTCCCCAGCTGGGAATAAATGAAGAACCTCAGTCTGTCCAGAGGATTCCTCTGGGGCTATAGATGGGAGCAGCAGAACGGTTTTGGTTAGCACCAAAAATGCTTAATCTTTGCTAAAGATGGGCCTCTCATCCCAGCCATTTTTCTTTCTCAGGGAGCAGCTGTGATGGTGGAAAAGCTGCCAAATTTTGTGAAGCTTTTACTGAGTGGAGCCCTGGCTAGCCTGAAGCAGGAGGCGTTCATGAACCGGACGGTGCGGGAGATCATGTGGGGGTATGAAGACCCCCTGATAGATGCAATAAATATGATTATTCCTGGCCTGCTCCCTTTCAAGGGGAAGTTTGGAGTATTCATGGATGTAAGTGTTGCTTGGGAATGCTAAAATCACAGCAATATTGATCTTGGGGACAGCTCAGACACTCAGCTGAGTAGAAGCTGAGTAGCACGCAGAGTCAGTGAGGTGTTGTGTGCTGTAAATTGAGCAATCATTCCTTCTCTCTGCAGTTTAACAACTCCAACTCAGGGCTGTTCACAGTAAACACAGGCATGAAGAACATCAGTCAGGTTCACATGGTGGATTCATGGAATGGGCTCAAGAAGGTGAGTGCCTGGCAGCCAGCCTTGGATAATGGGGAGTGCCTGATTGAAAGCAAGGTTAGCTGAAAGCTCTGGGTGTTCTTGTGCATGGGTCAGGTGTGAAGAAAAGTTTCTACAGGGCTTCAGGTGCTGCAGCTTCCATTCTAGCAAGTTTCCAGGAGGCAGCCATGTGGCAAGGGGCTTTTCAGGAAGCAATAAATTAATCTCCTCATGGGTTTTTCACTTGCACTCCCTTACAGTGCTGTTGGGGCTGGCTGCTTCTCATAGTTGAAGTCTCAGGCTCCTGTGGCCTGTGTTGGAGGTGTTAAATACTCTTGTTAAAGGATGCTTTACTCTTCCCTTGTGGAATTCTGCTCCTGACTAAAATCACTGAATGTAGAGCTCATCCTCTGGGGGCAGAGGGATCTTGTCCATTAATTGGGTAGATGTTTGGCTCACAGAATCATGGAGGATGGAAAATATGCTTAAGATGGGACAGATCTTTGGTGCTGCTGTGGAAGCAGTGTGGGGTGGTGGATATTCCATGCAGGGGTGGGAGCTGACTCCAGCAAGCTCATCCTTCTGAGGTCTTCTCTCTCCACCTGTCCCACAGGTGAACTACTGGCGGAGCAGCCAGTGCAACATGATCAACGGGACAGCAGGGGAGATGTGGCCACCCTTCATGTCCCCAACCTCCCTGCAGTTCTACAGCCCTGATGCCTGCAGGTGAGGCCACAGCTGCCAGCCTGTCCCCATGCAGGTGGCAGGACATGCTGCACCCCTCCTGCAGAGGGCTCAGGAGTTGTTCCTGCAGTTAAAGTTCAGCTGCAGTTTGGGTCTGCATTATCTCTGAGCTTTGCAAACAGGGTAGTTGTCCCACTATCAGCATCTTGGGGTGTCCATAAATACCTTCCAGATCACTGCAGATGTCTAGCTTGCCCACTTTTAATCAGTACAAAAGGACTAGATGTGGTTATCTGATGTAGATGAGATGTGGGCAGTTAGAAGGAGAAGTAAGGGTTGTAAGAGGGAAATGCAACTGTAAGTGCAGAACTCTTTCAGCTGACTAAACCCGTGGGGAAATTATGTCTGGGAGGAAGCCACCATTTCCAAGCTCTTTCTTCTATTTTTTTTTTTTCTTTTTTTTTTTCCTTTTGGCTTTTAGGGACACCCTGACCTTAGCTGATCACCCAGGGGTTAAAGTACCCCACAGAGCTGGCCTGTGTGCCTGTGCCTGAGGCTGGAAGGAGGGGAAGCAGGCACAAAACCCCTGTCCCTAGCTTGGGGAAGATAATGCTAATTCCAGCTTTGTAGATAGTGCTGCAAAACAAGCAAGTGCTCATGTTGGATAGGGAACAATGAGCAGTGAACAAACAGAGCTGAGCAATAGCACAGGGATTCCTCTGCACAAGGGACATCAGTAAGCACCAGAATGACCTGGAGTTAGGAATTTACAGGGAAGTTTACCTGTAACTGAAGTTTAAACACATACCTGTTCCTGTCAAACTGCAGGAACCCCTGGAACAGGGCATGCTTCCAGGCAAGGCTTCCAGTGAAGTGGAGGAAACCAAGCTTGGTTTCTTGTTGGCACAGGAAGTTCCTGTCACACAGAACTGTGGGGAAGTGGCTCAGCTTCTCAGACAGTGCTGTCTTCTCCCCAGCCCTCTGCCTCAGCCTCTGTTGGCACAGTCACAAACACTTCTTGGTGGGCTCAGAGCATACCTGCCTCTGCAGGGATCTCTGTGCACACAAAGTGCAGCTGATGCTGAGAGGCAGCCACCAAGGTTTTGTCCTGCTGATGGGCTACAGCAACCTCCTTGCTGGGAGGTGAGCAGAGCCAAGAACTGCTGAACATGCCCTGAATCCCCCATCCTTGTTCCCAGCATCAAAGGGACCATTCTCTGTAGGAATGAGCATCCCCTGGGCCTGCCCAGGCTGTCCTGGCAGCCCACTGTGACCCACTCACCCATTCTGTGATTCTCTGATCCCTGCAAGCCTCACTCAGGTGTGAAGGGGGCAAATTTTTGACCTGGAGACTTGCATCAAACCTGGCCAACAATAATGCAACACAGTATCAACAGCCTCTAGTAGCAGGAAAAAAAAAAATCTTGCTGTGTTACATGGGGAAATTTTCCATTCCCCTGGCAGTCTATTGCTGGAGAGATTTATCCAGTGTCCCTGCCCTGTAACGGAGCTCCTGGGAGCCAAGGCTTGCATAAAGTGGGTATTATCTCTTGGAGAGCAGCCCTGGGGATTACTACATGCCTTTAAACAAATCTCAGCTGCATGTAGCAAACAAAGTCATAATCCTGTGGTTTCTCTCCCTAACTAGTCCTGACCAACCCTTTAGGTGTGCTTAAAACATGAAAAGCAAAAGGCTTTAAATACTCATTTCCCATTCCCCGAAGCACTGCTGAGGGTTTATCTTGATCTCAAAGTCTAAGTTACATTGCAACTGCGTCTTATCCAGCCAAGATAAGAACCCACTTCTGTGCTGGGAGCCTGTTGGCTAATCCTGATCCTTCTGCACTGAACCCCTTGCAGATCCATGACACTGGTGTACGAGCAGTCTGGGCACTTCCAGGGCGTGCCCACCTATCGCTTCGTGGCACCCAAAACCCTCTTTGCCAACGGCACAGACTATCCACCCAACGAGGGCTTCTGCCCCTGCATGCAGTCTGGCATCCAGAACGTCAGCACCTGTAGGCTCAGTAAGTCCTTTCCCCCCCTGGCTCTCCTTAGTGGACCAGTATTAAATTTCAGATGCAGTAGAAGCTTAGTTGTCTGGAAAAGCCAGCTCTAGTGCCTGCTGAGATGGGGAGAAGTATGGTGGGCTCTGTTTGCACTCCCACAGGCCTCTCAGCAGTGAGGGAAAGAGGGAAAACCCTTGTGCCTAGCCTTCAGTGGCCAGCCCTGTGAGAGCCTGGCATTTGTGGGAATGCCCAAGGCTACGGTGGGAGCATTACATCCCCTGGGCTGGTGGGGGGAGCAGGGAAGAGGCAGCCCATGCAGCTCCCAAATTAAATGTTAACTTTGGACCCTGAGTGTGTGTCTGACAGTCCAGGCTGGGTGCCCTAACTCGAGTCTGGGAACAGGGAGTTGCCATGGCATGGTGGTGGGAGAGAGTGGGTGGTCCTGAACCCTCCCAGATCAATGGAACAACCTGCAGGGAGGGAGGGGAAGGTGATTGCTGGCTGGGAGGAGAAAATATAAAAGCCTGTTCAGAACAAGTACTGCAAGGGCTTAAAAACTTCAAAAAAAAGCTTTTAGGTGGGTGTGGAGCAGCTTAAGATGCCTTTAATCTCATCCAGATGCGCCGATGTTCATTTCCCACCCTCACTTCTACAACGCTGACCCATCCCTGGTGAACGCAGTGGAAGGCCTGCACCCCAGCAAGGACCAGCACGGGCTTTTCCTGGATGTGCACCCTGTGAGTGAGCCCACCAGGGTCCTCCCCTCACCCCAGGGACCCTGCCATCAGCTGAGTGGTGGCACCACTCTGCTCTCGTGGCACTGATCCGAGCAGGTTCCATAGTGCAAAGACTGGCGAGGGCGTGCAGATAAAAATGTCAAAGCCATAAACTAATTGAATAATTAGCCTGGCTTCTAGAGAATTGCAGAACTAATTATAAACATAATTGTTTCGATAAGCACAGTGAAACTCTTTCCACTGACTCAGGCCTATAACACCAGGAGGTGTATCTGGCAGCAGCCCAGCTCTGCCCCAAATCTGCCAATGCACACTGCCATGGGAACTGGCTGGCAGAGTCTGAAGACCACGCTGTGGCTCAAGCTGGCACCTCCATTTTTGGGCTGGCTTCTTCTACTCTCTCAACCTGCCCATCTGGAACTTTTGCTTTTGCAGTGTTTTTTGTTTTTTTGCCTGCTGCTGTGTTACACCCCCCCTGTAGCCACAGTGAGGGTGAAGTCACCACTGCAGAGGGCTTATCTGGGGTGTCCTGAGGTATCCCTGTCCCAGCTGCTGATGGCAAAGGGACTTTGGGATTTTCCACCCACAGCCTGCGTTGTGCGAGGTCAGTTTTTCTAAATGTTCAGTGATATTTGCTCAAGCAAAAAAAAAAACATGTTTCCCTCTTGAGGTAAGGTAAACTGTGTGTCTTATCTAGACATTGGGTTCTGACTGCTTTTCTTATCGCAGTTATGAAAATCTAATTAAGTTTATTACAGTATCAAACATCTACTGATAAAAGTACAGTTACCTACACTTTTATCTAGCTGCAGGCTGCTGACTACAAACAGGGACAGTCCAATTAAAATTCTCTGCTTGTAAAAATGTGTTGCAAAACTGCAGAGTCATGAGGAACCAATGTCTTAATGGGTGTCAACAAGACCAGCTTTGAAGTGTGATGTTTTTCATGGGCTCAGAATGTTGGACAGGGTCTGTTGGTCCCAAGAAGTCACTGATGAACTGGTTGTTCTCTTCCTCTGCAGATGACTGGCATCCCCATGAATTGCTCCATCAAGCTGCAGCTGAACCTGTACATAAAGCACGTGTCTGGAATCATGTAAGTGGTCACCTCCTAGAAATGTCCCTCTGCCTTCCCTGAGCAGGGAGTTCTGCTGGTGCTGAGCTTGCTGCAGAGTTTGCTCTCTCCAAAGCTTTACCATGAGCAGTTGTCCTGTTGCTGGAGCCAGCAAACATCAGCCATTCCAGTGACCACAAGTTCCATCCTTTATCAATGCAGAGTGCCTGTTTGCTCAGCTGGGGCAGTGTCCCTGCCCCTCACCAGACAGCTGGAATGTTCCTCCTGGTGGGGCAGGAGCTGTTCACCTCCACTGTGCTGCCTCTCAGGAGTTACCTGCAACGTGGAGAGGCAAAACCCACTCTGCCTGTGTTCAAAAGACACTTCCAGCTCTATGGAAGCAAACAGGAGGTCTCTGTAACCAAACTGTGTGGTGCCAGGTGTTAAATACTAGCAAGGGTGGGAGTGTGCTCTTGCTGCTTGGGCTGGGGGGAAACACCTGCAGACAGCCCCCATGGTGCCACCCAGGTGACTGAGAGGAACTTTAGCATTCTGCTTCACTGAGTTTCATCTCCCTGGAGCCCAGGTTTGGGATGGCACTTCCTGCTGTCCTCAGGCAGCTAAACCCATGGAAGCATAAGCATAAAGCACCTGGTCCCCCAAGGAGCAGCTCACTGGAGCAGCAGGGATTGCCACCTCCTTATGGTTTCCTGGCCACTGTCAGTCTGTCAGACGTGTCCCCTTAGGAAGAATTGTGCTGCTAATTGTGACCTGATCAGCCATAAACCTAAGCTTGTGTTTCTTTTTGCCTTTTCTTCCCCCCAGTCAAACAGGGCAGATTAAGCCAGTGGTCCTGCCGCTGCTGTGGTTTGCAGAGGTGAGCTGCCTTCCTCAGCCTGATTCTGCAGAGCCTCTCCTGCTTCCCTATCACCCAGTGCTGGGGAAACTTCACTTTGGATAAAGCTTTAAGCCAGCCAGACTAATTAAGCACCAACAGAAGGCTTTTCAATACTTGGCTATGCCATTAATCCCTCTGAGCTGAACAAACCCTGCACTATACTTGGTAAATCTCTGGCTCTGCCCTGGATGTGGGGTTAAGTGGGGCCCTGGACAGAGCTGCCAGCATCCCTGACCTCCTGTGGGCCAGGGAGTGCAGCTCCAGCTGTGGGTGCACGTCCAGCTGACTCCTGCTATTCAGTAAAAGCTCTTAACCTGACTGAACCTTGCATAAATCCCCTAATTTATGCTGGGAGGTGGTGGGAAAGGAATCATGCAGCTTGTCTGTGTCAGCCCTGGACGGGAGGGAGATGCCACTGACAATCTGCTTTTCTGAGCAGAGTGGATCCATCGAAGGCTCAGTCCTGAGGCAGTTCTACACCAACCTGGTGCTGCTCCCGTCGGTGCTGGACTACCTGCAGTACGTCCTGCTTGGCCTGAGTGTCCCACTCATTGTCTCAGCAGCTGTCCTCATGGCAATGAGGAAGGTAAGAACCTGTAGGTGCCCGCTGGGAAGTGCTGTCAGTCAAATCAGACTCAATCAGAGGCTGTAGTTTGGGCTGCCAATCTAACCTGTCTGAGGAAACACTGGCTGATGCCACCAGCAATCTCCTAGTGGTGCCAGGTGCCAGGAGACAGCAGCAGGACTTCCTTAGCCTTCTAGAAACTGGGCTGCAAATAGATAACATGAAGCATTTTTGGTGCACAGCGGTGATGGATGTGGCTTCCTGGAGGAGCAGGTATTTCTCAGCTCACCCAGCTAATGAAGAAACAATCCTAGTTTATCAGCCCAGCCTCCACAGAAGGCAGCAGCAGGTCTGTGCCCTTGCACAGATCTGCATCTCTGCAGGGTCCCAGCGTTTTTCCAGTCAGAACAGAGCCTTCTCCAGAGGATGGAGCTATCTGAACACAGCCTGTTGAGGGAAATGCAGTTGCTGTGTTCTTGCAGAGGGGGCACAGCCACTGTGGCTGCTTCTCAGCCCAGCACAGATTCTGTATTTCCTTGAAACGCTCCAAAGAGCTCTGGAAGGGAAACCCTCGGAGGAGCCTTTGTGGATCTGGGCTTGCTGAGAAGTGAAGACCTTTGAAGCCTGCTGGCAGCTGGGCTGTGGGGCAGGCAGTGGGGTGAGGCTGAGCTGGGCTGTCAGGACTGAACATGAAACAGCCAGAGCACTCAGTGCAGCTCTGTGGCTCTGGCTCCACAGTGATCTGGTAGCACTAAGCTCCCTGCCAGCTTTAGTTCTGGGAGTAGGGATCTGACTTCCTACCCCAACCCTGTATCAAAGGAAGCTGATTTAGCTCTGCCCTGCAGTCAGGTGGCTTAGGCTGGCTCTAAAGCTGCAGAGGTGGAGAGGCAGTTCTTGGGATGAGAGCAGGCTGAGGGGGAGCCCGTGAGGAGCTTCCTTTCTTTGCTCAGCTGCTTCCTGCCCTCCCTGGAACTGATGCAAACCCACCTTGAACAATGCCAGGGTTCTCGGAGTACCACGTAATTGGATTTTAATCAAGTCTGCAATTACTTAAGTGACTTAAACACATGATCCCAAATCGCCTTGTTCCTCCACACACTTCCCTGCAGGGTGGGAGTGATGCTAGGGCCCAGCATGGAGCTCAGAGCTCAGCACCAAGCCCTCACTGTGCTTCCAGGATGGTCCTGGAGTGAACTGCTCCCCTTCAGCACACGTGAGTGGTTGCTGGCTGGCAGACAGGCTGCCCTCTGCTGCATGAGCCCAGGGGCTCTGAAAAAGGTCTGGGCAGCAGTTTCTAACACCTTGTGCAGCCCTGAGCTGGCATTTCCTCACCCTGCTTTGTGCAAGTCTTAATTCCTGGTATCAAAGAGATTTAACCATGCTGGAAAGGGTCAGGAAGAAAAGCTGGATTTTAAACTCATTGAAGCCAGCTGAATATCTGCTTGTGAAATATCCCAAACCCAGGCATAAGCCAGCTGTGTTTCTGTGCTCAGCCAAAAGAGTCTGAAGTGTTAGAACTAAAAATCAGCGTCAGGAAGTGCCTGGCTACCTGGAAAGTGGCTAAAAAACCTCAATGACTTCACAAATCTCTAAGAAAGCTGCACAACAACTCCACCTAATGAGTAGATAAGAGGTTGTAAACTGGAAGCCAGCGATTTGCAGCCAAGGTGTGTTCCTCATTTGATTGAAGTGTTGCTGATCTAGCTCTGATTGCTTAATCGTGCACATTTCTGCCTCCTGAAGGCACAGGCGATGTCAGAGGGGACACTGAGCCGGGGACATTGTCCTCACCTTCACGTGTCTGCCAGCGTGCAGGGCTCCCTGAGCCCAGCTCCTCCCTCAGGTGTCTTGTGTGCCTCTGGCTTCTGGAGGGAGCAGTGTGCTCTGAGGCCAGTGCAGATGAGGCACTTAAAACACTTAAATCTTAGTCTAGTTTATAGTGGAGCCAGTTTGAAATGGATCTGTTGGACTCACAGCTCTGAAAAATGCATAATCTGTGTAAAATACCCCCAGATGTTGGAGCTCTCTGCCGTTGTGGCATAATGTGTGGTGACACTTCCTAAAGGCAAACAGACCATTTTAAAACTGGCTTGACATTGAACAAAATCTCAAATAGGACTTAGCTTAACCTAAATTTCAAAATCTTCATTAATAACTAGATTCTAGTTAAAGAGTGATTTCTCAAATCTCCTCCGAAAATTGGAACCCTGATGAAATCCATGTCAGAGTGCACCATAAACCAGACTGATTGTCTTCTAGGAGAAATGCTCTTTATTTTGGAGTAGCAATAAAAAGAGCTCAGACAGTAATAAGGCAAACCAGGCCACCTCTGCCAAAAAGCTGCCTGCGGTTAAGGGGACGGTGTTGCAGGAAGCCAGACTGTAGGTGGGTACCCAGTCAAGGTAACATGCTTTTCTTCATCCTGATTTGATTAAACTTCACTTAAAACCAATCAAATGAAACCTTTGCTGTCCCCATCTCCCAGCCGTGCCCTCCTGGCGAGCTTTGATGGAGCAGTGTTGTCTCATGGCTTTATTTGGGGCAATTTTAGATGTCTTAATACTGGCACTTAACCAGGTTGCAAGCACATGCTCTTATTGTTTCTCCTGGTGTACCTGATCTGCAGCCCTAATAATGTCAGCAGGAATCAGGGGAAAAGTAGGATTGGTGTGAGGAAATACTTTTCTTGCCTGTTTTCCCCCCATCTCTGAGTGTTTGAGTTCCAGAGGTAAGTTTTTTGAATGGGGTAACAGAGGTCAGTTCACTGGTGGGTGTCACCCCTCCCCTCAGCAGAGAGGCTTTCAGGAGGGAATTTCTGATGTATAAAATGTCTGGGTTTGTATTACAGGAACACAAAATCCCTGAGTCGTTGAGGTTGAAGGGACCTCTGGAGGTCATCTATCCCAATCCCTCTGCTCAGGCAGAGTCACCTAGCTCAGCACCATGTCCAGATGTCTCTTAATGTCTTCAGGAGTGGAGATTCCCCAGGGCAACCTGTTCCCATTTTTACAGTTTTCACAGGGGAAAAAAAGAAAAAAAAAAGAAAAAAGAAAAAAAAGTATTTCTTAATGTCCAGATGGAATCCCCTTTAAGTTTTTAAGTGTCCCTTTGCTCTTGTCCTGTCCCTGGACACCACCAAGAAGAGCCTGGCTCTGTAACTACACCCTCCCTTCAGAGCCTTGTTTTCAGTGGTAAGATCCCCCTGAACCTTCTCTTCTCGAGGCTGAACAGGCCCAGTTCTCTCAGCCTCTGCTCACTTAAGAGACTCCAGTCTCCAAATCACTTCAGTGCTCCTTTGCTGGGCTCTTCCCAGCAGCTCCATCTCTCTCTTGTGCTGAGAAGCCCAGAACTGAACACAGTGCTCCGTGTGTGGCCTCACCAGTGATGAGCAGAGGGCAAGGATCACTCCAGGAGCTGCTGGCAACGCTCCCAGTGCAGCCCAGGACTCAGCTGGCTGCCTTTGCTGCCCAGCCACGCTGCTGCCTCACCCTCAGCTCGCTGTCCCCAAGACCCTCAGGTCCTTTTCTGCCAGACTGCTGCAGAGCTGGTGACCTTTAGGGTGTACTGCTGTGTGGGGCTGTTCATCCCGAGTGAAAGACCTTGTACGTCCTCTTGTTGAACTTCATGAGGGTCCTTCCAGTCCCTTTCTCAGCCTGCTGAGGTCCCTCTGGTGTACCAGCCGCTCCCCCAGGTTTTGCAGATGATTAATAAAGATATTAAACAGGCCTGGACCCAGAATTGACCCCTGGTGTACACTGATGGTTACTGGCCTCCAACTCAACTCTCTGGGCCTGGCTGTTCAGCCAGTTTTCAGTCCACTCACTGCCTGCTTATCCAATCCCTGCTTCATCAGCTTCCCCATGAGGTATTTGTGGGAGATGGTGTCAAAAGCCTGGAGTGCAGGTAGACAATATCCACTGTTCCCCCTGGTCTGCCAAGCCAGTCATTTCACCACAGGTGATGAAGCACAGCTGCCCCTTGGTGAAGCCCAGGGACTACACTTGATGATTGAATTGTCCTTCATATGCCTGGGAGTGGTTCCTAGAAGTAGCTGCTGCATCACTTTCTCGAGGGTGAAGGGAGGCTGACTGGTCTGTAGCTCCTGAGATCTTCCTTCTTTTTCAAGATCTGCTTTCCTTCAGTCTTTGAGCCAGGACTGGTCAAAGACAGCAGGGAATGGCCTCGCTGTGACATGAGCCCACTCATCCCATCTTGGTCCATGGATTTGTGCATGTCTAGGTTCCTTGAGTGTTCTCTGACCTCATCCTCTTCCACCAAGGGTGCATCTTCCTTGCTCTGGGCTTTCCCCTGGTTTCTGGGGTCCCTTGCCTCATTCAGCCCCAGGCCCTCATGGTTCCTCCTCTTTCCTTTGTCACCTGGGTACGTAGAGAATCCTTTCTTGTCTCTGACATCCTTGGCTGGACTCAGTTCCAGTTGGGTTTTGGCTTTCCTCTCTTCATCCCTGCATGCTGGGAGAGTTTCCCTCTGTTCCTGCCAGGTTACCTGTCCCTGCTCCCACCTTCCACGTGTCTCCTTTCTGCAGTTGTGTTTGGAGCTCCTGGTTCATCCATGTTGCCCTGCTGGCATTTTTTCCTGGCTTGGGATGCTAGTTAGGGTGGAGTATTCTTGAACTTTGAGGAGGTGACTCTTGAATATTAACCATCCTTTTTGCCCTGACTGCATCCCCCCACCAGAGGCCTGTAGACACTTTTAGACTCATAGCCTCATTAAGGTTGAAAATTCCTCCAAGATCCTCAAATCCAAACATCAGCAAACACCACCGTGCCCAAAGAGTTCCTGGTGCTGTCACTGGAGCAGCAATGGGCAATAGTCAAAGGGTTGCACAAGCCTCCCAGTCCCTCCACAACACCCCAGTCCACGTCCCCAGCCAGCAGAAGGCTCTGGGTGAGGGCCAGGTCGGTGTCCCTGTCCCCAGCAGCAGGAAGTGACCCACTCCTGTCACCTGCTGCTTCCTCCTGAGGCTCTTGCATTAATGAGGGTCAGGGCCCACGTGGGCTGTTGGAAGGTGTAGCTGGCTCCTGCTCAGCTCTGAGGGTGGTGGACCTGTTCTGTAGGTGTGTTTAGGTGAGGAGGAGCCATCTTGGTGCCAGAAGGCACCACCTTCCACGCTTCCCCAGAGGCTGCACCTACATTATCCTGGGAAGGAGTGCTGCCTGTGTGTGCTGCAGCCCGTGCCTGGGGCTCTCCAGGCTCTTCTGTCCCTGTCCCTTCCATCTTGGATTGTTGATGATTCTTCTCCGTGTGTGGAGACACGAGGCTTGATTCCATTTCAGAAGGCTGATTTATTATGTTAGATATTATATTAAAATGCTACATTAAGACTATACTAAAAGAACAGAGAGATCAGAAGGTTCAACAAGAACAGAACAGAATAACAAAAATCCTGTGACTGCTCACAGCCTTGGCACAGGTGGCTGTGATTGGTCATCAATGGAAAACAATCCACATGGACCAATCCCAGCTGCACCTGTTGCATTCCACAGCAGCAGATAGGAATTGTTTACATTTCTCTCCTGAGGCTCCTCAGCTTCTCAGGAGAGGAAAAATCCCAGCAAAGGATTTTCCATAATATCATGGCTACATTGGATGACTGTCCCACAGCTCCTCCACACAGCTCTTCAGGCTGGGTGCTCGGGTGGTGTCGCAGGTGGGCAGGAATGGGAATGACCTCGTTTTGGTAAGGCGAGAGGTACAGGAAGGAGGCACAAAAACGTTCAGTGTAAGAAATGGGTCCTTGTCCACTGCAGGAGGCTTGGGGTGTGCATGCCCCGGGTGGGGACGCGGTGGCAGTGCTGGGTGTGGCCGGGCTGTGACATCTGTCCCTCCCCTGCAGAGAAGCAGCGCCGAGAAGAGCCCCCGTGGCCCCGGCACGCCGAGCAGAGCCGCCCCCTCCTCCGAGAGCACGCCGCTCCTGCAGGACTGCGACAGCCCCAGCCAGCAGGGACCCGAGGCCTGAGCCAGCCCCTGGGACAGCCTCCTGGTGGGACAGCTCCCCACTGGGACACGGATCCCACTGGGACATGGGTCCTACTGGGACATCTTCACACTGGGACAGCCCCCCACTGGGACACACTTTCCATCGGGATACCCTCCCACTGGGATGGCTCCCCAGTGGGACACACTTCCCATGGGACATGCTTCCCACTGGGACACAATTCCCATAGGATACGGATCCCACTGGGACACAATTCCCATGGGACATGCTTCCCACTGGGACATGGATCCCACTGGGACACAATTCCCATGGGACATGCTTCCCACTGGGACACGAATCCCACTGGGACATGACTTCCCCTGGGACACCCTCCCACTGGGACACAGCCAGGAGCAGGTGACACTGCTTTGGATCCCCAGAGCCCTCTGGAAGGTGAAGTCCTGGACAGCTCAGCAGAGATCCTGCCCAGCACAGCGAAGCCGTGGGATGTTCCTGCTGCTCAGCATTCCTGCTCATCCAGAAACCTCAACACCATGTTCAAGAACCCTTTTGTCCCCAAGGGCCAGCCTGAGCCACTGCCCTTGTCTCCGGTGGAATGAAGATGGTTGCTGACTGATCTGAGAAGTTATTTGCAATTTAAAACTGCCTATTGCTAGGGATAAAAGGCACTTTAATGGCAGCCTGTAAAATAAATGAGGTTTGTATAGGTAGCACTGATGGGATTTAGTGATCTCTTTAAAAGCCACTGTTCATTTCTCCAAATGGGGCACGCTGTCCTGGAGCCACTCACAGTTTTATTGCCACTTGATGTAACTGGACTATGCTGCAAATCATTTCTGGGTGCTGTCACTGCAGTGCTGTCTCTTCCCACAGTACCTGGAGCCTGCCTGGGGTTGCTCCAGCCTTGGCACGTGTTGCAGAGTAGTGGTGACTTTGAGAGCCCCAGTCCTGTGCCATGACCTTGTGCTCCACAGCCATTCCAGCTCTCTGCCCTGTTACTTAACCTCTCCTGGCTGTGTGAGATGAGCCTTGGCAGGAGCTCGTGGTACATCTGAGCTGTCACTCAGCTCCTGGCAGTTGTCCCTGCTGCCTGCTCAGCCATCTGGGATCAATCAGCTCCTGTGGCCGTGGGCACTGGGAGGCACTGCTCACACTGGCCAGGGGAAGGGGGAGGCTTGGCCCTGTCCTTGGCGTGTTCATGAAGATATTTGTGCTTTTGAGAAGCAGGAATATGTGCAATCATGAAAGTAACAATGGCCTTAAGTAGGGTTTGATTAAAGTATTGCAGATTTCTGAAATGGTGTGTTGGGTGTCCTGGGGCTGGATGTTACCTGGGGGTGGGTGGTCTTGGGCCACACTTCCATGGGAAGGAACCCCAAAGCCTGGGAATATTTTTGGAAAATGACTAGCCTGTAGTTGTCTACCACATCTGCCTTGCCCACTTCCAGCCAGGAGTTTGGGAAAACCAAAGGGGCCAGTGCTGGAGCATCTGAAAGGATGAGACAGAGGTGGGGAATGTCTGCTCTGGCTTGGAGCAGAGGACTTGTAGCACTGTGTGTGACATGGATGCTCGTGGGCTCTGGAAACCTTTGTCCAGGACAGCCCTGTGACTTTCTAGTGGGGTAAGCAACACTTTTCTCTTACACCTCCATTCCTCTCACTGGGCAGGAGGAGCACAGGACACAAACCCAGTTCTGGGCCAGTGCATTCCTTGCTGGCCATGTCCCAGTCCTGCAGTGGGCCGAGGCTGCCTGACCATGGAATCAGCAGTGATGGAGCCCAGCTCACACAGGGAAAGGTGGCACTTTGGTCCGTGGGCTGACTCCCCTCCGTGCCTGAAGTGTCCTGCAGGTGTGACAGTCCTTCTCGTGGCCACAACTGCTGGCTTATCTCCGTGGCACAAATCCCCACTGAGAGGGATTCTTAAACTGCAGCTGTGAACTCGCTCTGGCCTTGAATCCGAATGCATCCATGGGCAAAGAGCATCTCCCGCTGGAGCCGGGAGTGGGGACAGCAGAGGGTACAGCATGGTGGGCTCCCTGTGCCAGGCTTTGACGACGTTACGGTGCCAGCTGCGGTCGGGCAAGCGAACAGGAACAAAGCACGGCAGCACCGCTCTGGGCACAAGCCCTGGCGGGTGTTTTTTGGGGTTTTTTTTTTTGTGGTTTTGCAGCAGAACGCGGGGCGAGAGCTCCTCCCGTCCTGCGACGGGATCGCGGCTCGGGGAGCGCGGCGCTGCAGCGCTGCCCGGAGACCGCCAGAGGGCGCTGACAGGGGTCTGATCCTGGGGGACAGAGGGGACAGAGGGACCCAGGAACGGTGGGAACAGAGGGTCTGGTCCTGGGGGACAGCAAGACCCAGGAATGGGGGTAAAGGAGTTCTGATCCTGGGGGACAGGGGGTTCTGGTCCATGGGGAACACAGGATCTGATCCTGGGGGACAGAGGGTTTCATCCTGGGAGACAGGGAGGTCTGATCCTTGGGGGACAGAAGGACCTGGACACGGCGGGGACAGTGGTTCTGATCCTGGGGACACGGGTTCTGACCCTGGGGGGCACGGAACCCCGGGCACGGTCAGAGACCCTCGGCACTGATCTCTGTCCCAAACCCCGCCGTGTGTCTGTCCATTGGCACACAGCACTCCGGTTGTTTTCCTCCTGTACTTCAGTCACCTTTGTTGGCTGCCTGTGACTTTTCCGACTCGTTTTAAAATGCTCCTCACAGCGCCGAGTCCGTCCCCGGCCCTGAGTCACTGTCCCTTGCCAATTCCCCCCGTACAGGGCGTTCAGGGCTGTCCCTGGTGCTGCGCCCTCCCTGCCTGTGCCAGGCCAGGTTGAAATCCTTCACCCTCTCCCGAGGGTTTTAATTGGCCCCCACAGGCTCAGTTATCATCACAACCATCTCGATTTACTGTGGGAGCCGCCCTTCACCCGGCCTGGCACAGCCACGGGAAATGAACGAGTCATCTCCATCCTCCAGGCATCCATCACCCAGGGGGAACTGTCAGGGCTTGGTGTCCCCCAGCATGTGACAGAGGCTCTGCTGTCTCCTCTGGAAGAGAGGAAAGAGATAAAAAGAGATTACACAGCCCTCTGCATCCCCACTGGGGCTGGGGTGCTTTTATAAATGCAGCATGGAGGATTTCCCATTCCCTGGGAATTCCTTTTTCCATTCCCACCTTTCCTGAAGCACCCCCAGCCTGGCCATGCCCTGGGGCTGCAGGGATCAGGGGACAGTGCAGAGCCTGCTGGAGCAGGAGCAATCTCTGTGTTACCCCCTTCACCTGTGCCCATCCCTGCCAGGTGCTCCCCGTTAGCTGTGCTGGGCTAAAACCCTGCTGGGCACAGAGAGCTCTGCCGTGAGCTCCAGCCTCTGCTCTGTGCCTGCTCTGCTGCCCTCACGGCAGCCAGGTCTGCTCCTGGGCTGTGGCTCTGCCCTCCTGCACACAAAGCTCCTCCAGCAGTGCTCAGCTCTCCAGTGATGCAGGGTGAGTGGGGCTGGGGTGGTTGTGGGCAGATGGGTCTCCTGGGGCAGAGCTCAGGCTCTTCTTGCTTGAAAAAAATGCCAAAAAAACCCCAAAATATCCCAAAACAAAGCAACCAGAGAATGTGGAGCTGTTGCAGTTATAGGGGTGCTATGGTGGTGTTTGATGGGAAGTGTTTTCCTTCCTGGCAGCTGCAGGGTACCCAGCTTTGTGGGACTGCAGCACCCAAAACCCAGACAAGAGATGCCTGGAGGAGATGCAGTGACTCGTGGTACCTGGTTTCTCTTGTGTTTGGCCACAATGAGCCTCTCTGTCTGGTTCAGGAGGAGAGCCTGGGCCGTGCCTGGGCACTGCAGGGTTTGCCTGTGCCCCTCTGCTGCTTGGTTTAACCCTTGGCCAGGGCTCTGTGGTGCAGGATTCAGCTTAAACCCATCCCCTCCTGTGTGCAGCTTGGGGCTCAGCCTGGGCCCTGCTCCCCAGGCTGCCTGAGGGGCTCTGTGCTGTTTTTTTAAGCTCCTTCCCAGTGTGGCACAGAGCTGGAGGTGCTGGCAGTGCCCTGCCCTCTGTGCTTGGCCAGCCCAGCTCCGTGCAGCCTCTGCTGTCACCCAGGAGGTGCCCAGCACTGCAGGGATCCCTGTCCCCGCTGCCCAGGGGTGACCCCAGCATTGTCCCTGGGGTGAGCCCTGCCCTGGGTACCCCCTGCCCTCGTGGGAATGGGTTGAGTCCCGTGCTGGGTGTGTTTTTGTGCCAGGGATCAGAGCGACTCTGCAGGGTTTGGCAGAGGAGCCTGGGCTCTCAGGGCTGTGTTGGATGTTAAACTTCACCGTGCTTAATGTCTCATTGAAGGATTGTGACCAAATGTCCTTCCACCTCCTGCTCTTGAGGGCACAGGAGCTTCGTTTTATTGCCTTGCCCACCACCAGAGTCAGGGCTGGACCATTTCTGGGAATCAGCCTGGCTGTGCACAAGTTCCTCCACCCAGGGCTGCCAGAAATTCTCCTGCCCTTCAAAAAGGGAAACAAAACCTCCTGTACTTCTTGCTCTGGGCTGTTGTTCTCACTGAGGTGTCCCAGTGCCCTGGCAGTGAGAGCCAGGGGCTCAGCCCGTGCACAGAGCATCCCTTTGGGCTGCCCCATCCTCGCTGCTGTGGGCACAGGGCTTCCCAAATCACCCTAGTGCCCCCTCCTCGTGTGCCAAACCTCAGCTCTGTTGGGCCAAACCAGACTGCAGCCCCACGTGGAGCTCCTGTTTCCCCTCCCCATCCTGGAGGGAAATGCCCACATTCCAGCAGGGAGCTCCCACTGGAGCCCAGCCTGGGGGGCTCGGGGTGGTGATGTGCAGCCAGCTCGGATCCGTGCTCCCTGTGCTTGGAGGCTCCCTGGGAGCACGAGAAACAATTCCTAAAAAGGAGCAGCCAGATGGAAAATGGATACCAAATGGTGCTCTCAGTCCCTTGAGGAACAAGGTTTGATCCCTCAGCCTGTGCTTCCTGGGGCTTAGGACAGAGGCACACAA
Source organism: Onychostruthus taczanowskii (assembly GCF_017590055.1). NCBI lineage: Eukaryota > Metazoa > Chordata > Aves > Passeriformes > Passeridae > Onychostruthus > Onychostruthus taczanowskii. Next base: position 1,734,121 of record NW_024500572.1, read on the forward strand.
TGCTGTTTTAGAGGAGTTTCTTTTTATAAAGTTTATTATTTCCCTCCTTTTGGAAGTTCCTGATTTTCCCAGATATGAGCTACCTTCAGATTTGGTGCTGCTGGTCCAAGCTTTGCTGCTTTGGGTGTGCGTGGTGTGTGCAGGGTGAGGATGAGGAGGATGAGAGCTGTGCCCAGCCCTTCCCCAGCTGCTTTGTGGGTTCTGCAGGAGCAGGGACCATCCCCAGCAGCTGATACCACACCAGGGGCTTTGCTCCAGAGCTCTCCTCAGGTGGAGACAACCTTCATCAGGCAGGTTCCTGGTTCCCAGCCTGGTGATCCCTCCCACCCCCTGGCAGCCCCTGTGGCTGTTCCTGGGGTATCCAGCTGCATTTCTGGGCTCTGACACCATTTGTAGCACTGTTAAAAACCCATCTCCCAAGGTGACCCAGCTGCTTTCTGCCTTCTCCGTCTGTCCTGGCTCCCAGAGCAGTTCCTGTAGGGAATTGCCTCAGAGGTTTCCCCTGGTGCCCAGGAGCTGGGGACTGCTGGGTCACAGTGTGCCACCAGTGCCAGCCTGGAGGCCACCAGGGGCAGAGAGCCGAGCTTGGCAGCTGAGCTTCCAGGGAAGGAATTCCCAGCAACTGCAGCTCCATCCCCAAAGACAGCTTTTCAAGGAATTTCCCTCTCCTCTCGCTGCAGACTTCCTCTGCTTTTCCAAGCAAGCCCCTGGCTGGGGGCCATGGCTGCAGTAACCCGAGCAGGGCAGATCCATGGGAACATCCGGGCTGGGAGCTGGTGCTTTCCAGCCTCTCAGCCCATGGCTCTTATCTGCATTAATGTCCCCAGCTCCAGCACTGAGCCTGGCTCCTTCAGCTGTCTCCTAGGAGCAGCAAAACCACCTTCAGTGATGACTAAAATAAACGGCGCTTGGGGGTTTTTTTTGGGCTCTGCTTCAGCAAGCAGCAGCTGCTGGTGTTGGTTCCTCAGTCCCCCCTCGTGGCAGGGTGCTCCAGATGTGCTGAGCATCCTGGAGGGGTGCAGGGGGATCCCCTGGGGGTGACCAAACAGCTTCTCTGCCCCCAGACACCAAGGGGCAGTCCTGCAGAGAGCTGCCAGACAGCTCCTGGCTGTGCTTCCCCCTCTCCTGGTGCTGCTGTGCTGACAGGGTTAATCTCTGTGCCCTGGTGGGAGCAGGGGATGCTTTGGGGGCTCTGGAGGCGGTGACCCCTCTCCCTGGCAGCCAGGGCTGAGGGCAGGGATCACATTCCCCCTGCCCAGCTGAGCAGCACTCCTGGAGACACCCCTTGTGGGTTCCCTTCGGCTCATAAACACTGCCCTGCCCTCCTCGGTGCCCCTGGCAAATAAATCACCTGAAGTTGGCCCGTTTCAAAGCCTTGTGAGAGAAACCAGAGGAGGGTTCAGCAGCCCTGGCTGGCTGGAGTGGCTCACACACCACGCACCCGTTTGCATTTCATCTCCTCCATCCTGTGTTCAGCAATCCTCCAGAACCCTCTCCGTGCCTGTAAATCACTGGGGCGTGTCACAGGCCGTGAAGGAGCAGGGTGAGAGCGTGTCCCACCCCTCCACGAGATCCAAAACCTCCCCCTGCCCCCCAAAAATCACCCTAGCTCAGTCAGAGCTGCAGCTTGCTGGCTGTGGGTCCCCCAGGCAGGAGGGGGAAGTGTGGTCCAGGATGCTCCTCTCAAGGGGCAGCTCCTGGGATGCAGTTTGGGGATGGGTTTGGTGCCTGTGCACGGTCTGAGTGCTCCCAGCTCACCCCTGTCTGTGTCCCCCCTTCAGCTGGGGCTGTCCTGTGCCATTTCTGCTCCTCCTGCCCTGCTCAGCTTGCTTTCCACCCCTGGAATGTCCTGGGACAGAGGAGGAGCTCTGCCTCTCCCCCAGCCCTGCTGGTCAGCAGGGCTTTAATTCGTGGGAGCTGTGTGATTCCAGCAGTCCCTCGTGCAGCCAGGCTCTTCTCTCTCCCTTGTAATAAACCAAAGATTATTCCTCTTTGCCACCACCTCCCCTCAAAGGTTGCTCTTGCTCAGCTGTGGCCTGACTTTAATTACAAATTAAGAGCAGCCGAGCGGGCACTAGGTGCTGTTAATTGGCTTTCCAGGGAAGGTTCCAGGGGGAGAGCTGAAGGCACCAGGGATTTCTGCTTGGCTCCTTGTGCTCCTCACCGAGCCAGCTCCCAAATTCAGCCCTCTGGGTGTCATTTACCCAAAAACTGCAGCCAACCTCCAGCCTCCAAGGTCCTTTTCCCCTGCTAATTGAAACCTCGGGGGCTCAGAGCCCTGCTGCCTGCCCCGGGATGGATTTTTATCTGCTGAGGACAAATTCCAGGGGAGGATGCTGAAACCGAGCAGGTGGGCTGGTTCTGGAGGTCAGAGCGAGGAGAGGCACGGTGTGATGAAAACAAACTGCTCCAGAGGCTGCCAGAGCCCAGGCAGACGAGGCAAGGTGCCCAAGGAGTGCGCAGGGACCGCGTTTATTATTAATTAATGGAAATGGTGGAACAAATCAAGGCGTGCTCCCTGTGGAGAGCTTCAGGCTCCGCTCTCCAGCTGGATGGTGAGAGCAGCGAGCCCTCGGTGGGGCTGGGACAGGCGCTGTCCCCTCCCTGTCCCCTCCCTGTCCCCTGATTAGGGCACCGCTAATTGCTCTGCTGGGGGACTCCAGTGCTGGCTGCTGTGGGGTGGGAATGAAGGTGTTGGGATGAGCCCCATCCTCCCCCTCTGGTCCTGCTGGGCGGAATTTTTGTGGAATTTTTGTGGAATTTTTGTGGAATTTTTGTGGAATTTTTGTGGAATTTTTGTGGAATTTTTGGCTCATTTTGGTGGCCCAGCCCTCCTGGCACCTCTGCCCAGTGCCAGCCCCGCAGGTGTGGTGGCAGCCAGAGCTGGCACTGCCCCTTTCCTGCTGGAGAGAAGCTGCCAAAGACCAAAATAAAATGTCGTTTTCTCCCGCAAGTTAAATTAATTTGGCTGGGTTTAAATATGAAAAATGCTCTTTGCTGGGTCGGGTTTTTTTTGGGATTTTTTTCTTGGGAAGGAGGGGTTTGTTTCGTTTTGGGGAGGGGTTTGTTTGGGGTTTTTTTTGTGTGTGTGTGAGGTTGGGTTTTTTTTTTTGGGGGGTTTTTTTTTTTTTGTTTTTTTTTGGTTTTTGGGTTTTTTTTTTTTTTT
>NW_024500572.1:1738603-1766981 GCF_017590055.1 Onychostruthus taczanowskii
TTTTTTTTTTTTTGTTTTTTTTTTTTTTTCTTTTTTGGGGTTTTTTTTTTTTGGGTTTTTTTTTTTTGGTTTTTTTTTTTGTTTTGTTTTGTTTGGGGGTTTTTTTTTGTGTTTTTTTTGAGTTTTTTTTACTTCCCTGCAGAGCAGCACTGTGCTCTGCAGGGCTCTGGGACAGGAGCAGGGATGCTTCCTGTGGCTCAGGGATTCAGGGCAGTGCTTTGCTTCCCCTCCTTCTTGTTTATCCCCCGCGTTGGTCAAAGCTTTTGTAAAACAAAGGCTTTCAAACAATTAATGCCAATCAGACTGACAGCCCAGCCCCCGAGCATGGGCTGAGCCCCACAGGGCTCTGGGGGGGAAAAATAACCCAAAATAGCACAGGTGAGCCCAGAACTCACCCCAAAATAGCACAGGTGAGCCCAGAACTCACCTGTCAGTCTCCTGCCAGTAGTTAGCAGCTGGCAGAGTGCCTGAAGCATAAGGTTTGTGATCCCTTCCAAAAATTGCATCTGAATGTTAAGTGACGTACAGTAAATGCCAAATCCCTTTTGAATCTTGCTTAAAATCTCAGTTTAAAATATGCAAGCGACCTTTCTGTCTTTCTGAGAAGCTCTTTGCTTCTGGAAATTTAAAAAAAAAAGGAGGAAAAAGGAGGAAAGCAGACCAGCAATCTCTTGCTACTGGATAAAACCAGATTTTCTTCAGAGGTGGGGCAGGGTCCCCTTTGCAGGCTGGGCTTGAGCAGATCACTGAACTGCTGTAATAAACCTCTCCCAGATATCCTGACAGGAGAAACGACAGAAACTGAGGGATTGGTGGGCTCCTGCTCTCTCTGATATCCCTCACGTTATAATTAAGAGATAAAGTCAATGGAATAAAACATTGTCTCGGGGTAATGGTCTCCTGCTGCTGCAGGAGCCTCAAGGTGAAGTCAAATCATTTATCAAAAAATGAATGTTGAGGCAAGTGCGGGACGTTTGTTTTCACAGCGAGGGGCATCAATCCTGGAACAACAATATTCCAGAGCTTTTATTCCCCAGTGCCTGGTGATTGATGGGGGCTGAGAGCCAGGGGGCTGAGCCCAGCTGCACTGACCAGGGGGATTGCCTTGTTGGAGCAGATATCAGTAAATCCAGGAGTGCTGGGCTGGCTTCAGAGCCTGGGATTTTCCTGCCAGGGCTGTTTTTTGGGGCTGTGCTTGCCTGGCTGCTGGGGGAGAGCTGCTGGTTCATTTTTCCATGCAGGGCCAAGCCCAGAGCCTGCTGCCAGCCCTGTTTCACTCTGCTTTAGGGGTTTTGGGGGTCCCCTCTGAGCAGGGGGGCTGAGCAGACCATTGGCTTTGTGCATTTATTGAAATAGTGCTGAGTACAAATACTCACAGCCTCTCACGGATGTGGGCAGTGTCTGTGGATCCAGGTCCTTCAGCAGGGGCTGGGCAGCCTCAGCCCCATCCCTGGCACCCAAAAAGGGGCTGAGGAAACCATTCCTGATTGCCACAGCCCCAAAAAGGGCTGGGGAAACCATTTCTGATTGACACAGCCCCAAAAAGGGCTGGGAACTTATTCCTGATTGACATAACCCCAAAAGGGGCTGGGAAAACCATTCCTGACTGACAGCCCCAAAAAGGGCTGGGAAACCATTCCTGATTGCCACAACCCCAAAAAGGGCCGGGAAACCATTTCTGATTGCCACAACCCCAAAAAGGGCTGGGAAACCATTCCTGGCTGCCCCAGCACTTGCTGCTGCTCCGGGCTGGGGAGAGGAGCAGCCCCTGCCTGCTGTGCTCAGTTTGCACTGGGAGAAGTTGTGAGGTCACCACTTGGAATTGAATATGTGTAAGTGGCAATTAGACATGAAATCAAGTCCCAGGAGGGTGCACATAAGCTCTTTCAGGATTTTTTTTCCCCCCCTCCTGGGTTTGTTAGTGGAGAGAATTGCACATGCAGCAAGCATTTGGGCTGCAGAGGAACACAAGTGCTTTGTGCTGCCTCCAAATCCCAAATCTGTTTTTTCTGAGGCAGCCCTGGTGCCTCCTGCTGCTGTTGGCAGCTCTGTGGCACCTGAGAGGGGACATCCCCTCTGCCGGTGTGCTCTCCACAATCCTGTGCCTTTTGCAGGAGAGGCAGAGCCATTGGGCTGGAGCAAACCCTTCCCTACACAGGGTGGTCCCAGAAGAGCTAATTGCACTCTTTCAGGATTTTTTTTATTTTTTTCCCCCCTCCTGGGTTTGTTAGTGGAGAGAATTGCACATGCAGCAAGCATTTGGGCTGCAGAGGAACACAAGTGCTTTGTGCTGCCTCCAAATCCCAAATCTGTTTTTTCTGAGGCAGCCCTGGTGCCTCCTGCTGCTGTTGGCAGCTCTGTGACACCTGAGAGGGGACATCCCCTCTGCCGGTGTGCTCTCCACAATCCTGTGCCTTTTGCAGGAGAGGCAGAGCCATTGGGCTGGAGCAAACCCTTCCCTACACAGGGTGGTCCCAGAAGAGCTAATTGCAGGTGATTTTGCCTCATTATATGCTCTTAAACTTACTGTAAACTTGAAAATTACACACTCTGAACTCGGGGCTCCCTGCACTACCCCAGGGACCCATCCCTGTGGCAGCAGGCTGTGTCCAGATGTGCATTTTCTCCTTTTTTTGGTGCTGTGGATGCTCCAGTGCAGCATTTTGCACCGAGCAAAATTCAGCAGCTTGGGCTGGGATGCACGTGGACTTTTGGGTGCAGATCCTGCCTTTTGAAGCCCTGGGTGGTCCTGCTCCCCTCAATGACTCCCAGATGTGTGTGACCACCCCAGAGGAGCTGCCAGCATCCTGCTGGGGGCAGCTCAGCCAGACCAGGGGCACTTTTTGGTTTTTTGGTTTTGTTTTTTTTTACTGTTTTCTCTCATTTGCTGCCTGTAGGAAGGGGCAGGGGGCATGGAAAGCACTCTCTCTTTTAAGAGGTGGAATGGTTTGGAGCATGACTGGGTTGTGCTGCCCAGCAGCTTGTACCAGGACAGAGCCAGGCTTAGGAAAAAGATAAAAAATTAGATTTTTCAATTAAGAAACCCAATTCCATGCATTTACAGGAGGGTAGTGGAGGCAGAACTGGCTCTCTGTCTGGGACTGAGGACAATGAATCAGGAGTTTATAACTATAATTACACTTGTGCAGCATTGGGCAGGTTAGCTAAAAGAGGGGAGGGAAGGAGCTCTGCATCTTCTGGGTTAAACTCTGAGGCCAGGGAGCTGCAGCTTGTTTGAAAAGGAGAATTTCTGTCTCCTTCCCCTCACCCTCAGGGAGGGGGCACTCAGGCCAAGCTCAAATGTGGAGAACAAAACCAGGGGAAAGGCTTGCCCTGTTATGGCTGTGTTCCAGGGTGCCAGGACGAGTGGAGAGATGAGAATCTTGACTCCATGTTTCAGAAGGCTGATTTACATTATATTATATTATGTTATATATTATATAATATATTATATAATATATTGTATAATATATTGTACAATATATTATATAATATATAATATATGTTATATATTATATTATATTGCTACACTAAAACTGTACTAAAAAGAATAGAGAGGAAGGATCCATCAGAAGGCTGGAAAGATCAGGAATGGAATGATAAAAGTTTGTGACTCCAGAGCCTCTGCACAGGTGGCTGTGGTTGATCAAGTGAGAACAATCCACGTGGAGCAATGGAAGATGCCCCTGTTGGTGAACAGTGCCCAGACCACATCCCACAGCCATCAGACTGTTAATTGTTTGCATTCCTTTTCTGAGGCTTCTCAGCCAGAACAGGAGAAAAACCCTAGCAAAGGAATTTTCATAAAATATCATGGCAGCACCCTGATATTTTTTTATGCCTGGGGCACAGGGAGCTCCTGCAGCATGGCCAGGTGCAGACTGAGCCAGGAAAGGATTCCTGCCCAGGGAGGGATGCTCAGAGCCCTGCAGGAGCACAGCCAGCTCTGCAAGCACAATAAAGATGTCCAGCTGCTGCTGTGTGTGGGGAAATAAATCAGTGTTATTCTCCTGCCCACAGCACCAAGGAGCAGCGTGGGGGGAGCCAGGGAGGGGCTGGCAGTGGCTGTGGATCTGTGCTGGGGTCAGGGCTGCTGTGCCACCCACCCCTGGCCCTGCTGCTTCCCATCAGCCCTGGCTGCATGTGGCCACCAGGAATTCGGGATGTGGCCCCCTGTCATATTCATATTTTCTGAAAAATCCCTTCGCTCAGGATTTTGCTGCTGGGAAGCTGAGAAGCCTCGGAGAAAAAGGAAAACAATAATTATCTCATTTGCTTCTCCTGTGTTGTGCTCATGTGGAATGTGGTTGGAGATTGTTTACCCACAGGTGATTGTTTTCACTCTTTGGCCAACTGGGACTGAGCTGTGTCAGACTCTGGAGAGAGTCATAAGTTTTATTATTATCTTTTTAGCATTCAGCAAGTATCCTTCCTGTATTCATTAGTATAGCATTCTTTAATATCATATAGTATCATAAAATAATAAATTAGCCTTCTGAGGGCACGGGGTCAGGTTCATCATTCCTCCCTGCCACGAGGGTCCCTGCCAATACAAGAGCCACCATCACTCAGGGTGGGCACAGAGGCTGCTGCTGCCACCTGGGGCTCTGTGTCCCCTCACCCTGCCGTGGGAGGGCACAGCCATAAGACACTGCCAGGGCCTGAGAGTGGTCAAGGAGTAACAAAACAGTGGAAAACTCGAAATGCTGGCGTGCTTTGAGCAGACCTTTGCTGTCAGAGTGAAGCAGCCCCCTCAGTCGCTGACCTCCCCTGAACAAATCCATTTCCAGTGCCTTGTTTCTCCTGGCTCTTTAACTGCCAGAGTTCAGAGACGATTCCTTAAATGTTAATGGTGCAGGAATTTGGAAACTTTCCCGGAGTTGCTAGGGGAGCTGTGCAGGAACATGTCTGCTGTGCTGGTGCAGTTCAATTTCCTGCTGAACATCAGGCGGGCTGTTCTCGCCTACTGCTTTGTAATTAAAGTGCTGAAAGCCCATCACTCTCTGGGCTTTGCTCACATTCACCCCGGCTGGGGCCAGCTCTGTGCCTACCTGCCAGGAGGACAGCTTGCAAAATATTTATGGGTCAGTCTCACCCTGCTGCCATCCCTCGTGCTGTCCCAGAGATGGAGTGGGGCTGAAAAACGCCACAGGGCCACTCTGCATCCCTTGTGCTGCCAGCTTTGGTAGGGTCATACCCTCAGGGCACAAAATGAAGGTTTGTCCCCATCCCTCACATGGCTCAGCATCAGGAATGTGGCAGGGAACAATCTGTGTGTGTGAAAAGCAGGGTGCGTTTGGGCAGGGAACATCTGTGTGTGAGCAGCAGGGTGAGTTTGGGCAGGGAACATCTCTTTGTGAGGAGCCAGGGGGGGTTTGGGCAGGGAACATCTCTCTGTGAGCAGCAGGGTGAGTTTGGGCAGGGAACATCTGTGTGTGAGCAGCAGGGTGAGTTTGGGGAGGGAACATCCCTGTGTGTGAGCAGCAGGTTGAGTTTGGGCAGGGAACATCTCTGGGTGTGAGCACCATGGGAAGGAGCTGCTTTCTGGGGGAAACTAGGGCTTTAAAAGGAGCCACAAGCACTCAGCTCTTTTGTCTCTAAACTTGGATCTGACTCTTCCCACCATCTCCTTAGGAACAAGTGCTTGGCCCAGGCCTCATGGCGAATTTTGACGTTTTAAAAATTGATGCCTTTTTCTGCTCATAACTTAAGCTGTCTGGTTTATCAGAGACATATGGAAAGTTTATTACATTCTTATTGCAGATCCAGCCAAGTGAGCTGACTAATGAATGTGATTTTATTATTTTCTCTTTATTTATTTATTTATTTTAGTTAGGATTTGGCATGGAAGGCCCCCTCCAAAAGGGATAGCTTTGGGTCGGGAAATAAATCCCCAGATGTTTTTCCCCTTCTGTCCTAACAGTTCAGCTTGGCAAAAGCCACAGCTTGTGTGATTTGGGGGGTGCAAAGTGAGGCACAGGCAGAAATCAGGGGTTTGCAGGAGGTTTATTGTGCTGCCCCACGACCATCCCCGCAGCCTCTGGCAGTGTGGGACCCTTGGTGCAATTGTGCAAATTCACAGGAAACCCACGTTTTGCTGCTTAGAACAACCTGGGGCTGGTGAAAAAGGAGTGGGGGTGCTGCTGTCCTTGGAGAGCTGGGGCTGGCAGGGTGCACACTCTCTGTGTAGTTTTTGGCAAAAAAGGGAAGGGTGGAACTCCTTGGAGGCTGCTTTGGGTGAGCACAGCTGGGTGCCAGCTGTGGGGGAGTGCAGACACAGCCCCAGACCCCACGGCTGGGGACCCTCCTGTGCCCCACACCCTGGCCAGCACCTTCCCCTGGCCTGGACATCTGCCTGTGTGCAGCTCTGTGGGTGGTTTTGGGTTGAAAACAGCGTGTTTCTGTCCAGAGATGGAGTGGGGCTGAAAAACGCCACAGGGCCACTCTGCATCCCTTGTGCTGCCAGCCTTGGTGGGGTCAGACCCTCAGGGCACAAAATGAAGGTTTGTCCCCATCCCTCACAGGGCTCAGCATCAGGAATGTGGCAGGGAACAATCTGTGTGTGTGAGCAGCAGGGTGAGTTTGGGCAGGGAACATCTCTCTGTGAGCAGCAGGGTGAGTTTGGGCAGGGAACATCTGTGTGTGTGAGCAGCAGGGTGAGTTTGGGCAGGGAACATCTCTGTGTGAGCAGCAGGGTGAGTTTGGGGAGGGAACATCCCTGTGTGTGAGCAGCAGGTTGAGTTTGGGCAGGGAACATCTCTGTGTGAGCAGCAGGGTGAGTTTGGGGAGGGAACATCTCTGGGTGTGAGCAGCAGGGTGAGTTTGGGCAGGGAACATCTCTGTGTGGGAGCACCATGGGAAGGAGCTGCTTTCTGGGGGAAACTAGGGCTTTAAAAGGAGCCACAAGCACTCAGCTCTTTTGTCTCTAAACTTGGATCTGACTCTTCCCACCATCTCCTTAGGAACAAGTGCTTGGCCCAGGCCTCATGGCGAATTTTGACGTTTTAAAAATTGATGCCTTTTTCTGCTCATAACTTAAGCTGTCTGGTTTATCAGAGACATATGGAAAGTTTATTACATTCTTATTGCAGATCCAGCCAAGTGAGCTGACTAATGAATGTGATTTTATTATTTTCTCTTTATTTATTTATTTATTTTAGTTAGGATTTGGCATGGAAGGCCCCCTCCAAAAGGGATAGCTTTGGGTCGGGAAATAAATCCCCAGATGTTTTTCCCCTTCTGTCCTAACAGTTCAGCTTGGCAAAAGCCACAGCTTGTGTGATTTGGGGGGTGCAAAGTGAGGCACAGGCAGAAATCAGGGGTTTGCAGGAGGTTTATTGTGCTGCCCCACGACCATCCCCGCAGCCTCTGGCAGTGTGGGACCCTTGGTGCAATTGTGCAAATTCACAGGAAACCCAGGTTTTGCTGCTTAGAACTTGGGGCTGATGAAAAAGGAGTGGGGGTGCTGCTGTCCTTGGAGGCTTGGAGCAGCTGGGGCTGGCAGCGTTTTGCTGCTTAGAACAACCTGGGGCTGGTGAAAAAGGAGTGGGGGTGCTGCTGTCCTTGGAGGCTTGGAGCAGCTGGGGCTGGCAGGGTGCACACTCTGTGTAGTTTTTGGCAAAAAAGGGAAGGGTGGAACTCCTTGGAGGCTGCTTTGGGTGAGCTGGGGCTGGCAGGGTGCACACTCTCTGTGTAGTTTTTGGCAAAAAAGGGAAGGGTGGAACTCCTTGGAGGCTGCTTTGGGTGAGCACAGCTGGGTGCCAGCTGTGGGGGAGTGCAGACACAGCTCCAGACCCCACTGCTGGGGACCCTCCTGTGCCCCACACCCTGGCCAGCACCTTCCCCTGGCCTGGACATCTGCCTGTGTGCAGCTCTGTGGGTGGTTTTGGGTTGAAAACAGCGTGTTTCTGTGCTGCTGCAGTGCTGGAGAGGCTGGTTCTCTCCTCCTGCTCCTCTGCCCTCCCTTTCAGTGCCAGGTGTCCCCAGAGGGTTCAGCCCTCACACCTTCAGAGCTGATGCTGCACTTTCACATTTTCCAGCCCAAACTTGTGTCAGAAGATGCTCCATCCCTTCCAGCCATGCCCTGCTAACCTGAGGGCACATGGCTTTTAACAGCTGTGAGCATAAAGTTTCGTTTTCCCCTTGCAGGAACCACCTGCTTTGGCTTTGGGCTCACTTGATTCATGAATTCAGCTGGTTGTAACTTATTGTTGGTGTTCCACTGCTCACACCACCCTCCTGTGCCTCCCCTCTGCTGCTCTGGGGGTTGTGGTGCCCGCTGGGACGGCGACAGCAGCGCTGCAGAACGCAGCCTTGGCAGGGCTTTTGTGGAGTTACTGCCCTGCAGAATGCAGCTTTTGGCTGGGCTTTTGTGGAGTTACTGCCCTGCAGAATGCAGCTTCCTTTGCCTGGGCTTTAGTGGAGTTACTGCTCTGCAGAACGCAGCCTTGGCTGGGCTTTTGTGGTTTTGTTGCCCTGCAGAACACAGCTTTTGGCTGGGCTCTTGTGTTGCATTTTTACTGCCCTGCAGAACGCAGCCCTTTGCTGGGCTCTCATGGTTTTGTTGCCCTGCAGAATGCAGCCTTGGCTGGGCTTTTGTGGTTTTGTTGCCCTGAAGAATGCAGCTTTTGGCTGGGCTCTCGTGGTGTGGTTTTACTGCCCTCAGAATGCAGCTTTTGGCTGGGCTTTTGTGGAGTTACTGCCCTACAGAATGCAGCTTTTGGCTGGGCTCTCATGGTTTTGTTGCCCTGCAGAACACAGCTTTTGGCTGGGCTTCTGTGGAGTTACTGCCCTGCAGAATGCAGCATTTGGCTGGGCTCTCATGGTTTTGTTGCCCTGCAGAATGCAGCCTTTCCTGGGCTCTCACGTTTTTACTGCCCCCAGAACGCAGAGCTCTCCAGCCCGGCTCCCAGGCTCATCCTGCATTTACAGCTCAGGTTTCCTGGCTCCTTCCATCGCCTCCTCTGCTGCTGCTGGTGGCCTTTCCCACTCCCTCCTGCCCCTTCACAGCTCTCTGCTGCTCTCCTACCATCTATAGGCAAAATCTCTCCCTCTGACTCACTGCTTGGTGCTTTCCTCCCTTTGGGCTGCTGGCTTTGGCATAGTTCCCCCTTGCTGCAGCCCTTGCAGGGCACTTCTCTGAGAGGGTTTTCTTCACAGCACACCAGCAACCAGCCCTGGCTGCTTTTTCTCCTGCTTATCACACCTCCATCCCACTTTTGTGAGACGTCAGAGGTGTGTTTCCCTGTGGAGCCTGGTAAACCAGCTCTCCTCCAGGCTCTGCTTCCTCCCTGGCTCTCTTGGGAGAGCCTTTTGGGGTTTGGGATGTGTTTGTAGGGGTTGGCAGAGCAGAGCTGCCCTGCAGGGATGCAGGGGGATGTCACCCCGTTATCTCTGCAGCCTTTGCTCCCCGTGGCTCCACACCAGGAGCTCTGCCTGGCCTGGGGTTGTCCTGCTCCTCATCCCTGCTCCTCCTCCTCCTCAGGGCTTAGAGCATCCTCAGACTTGGCTGCTCACCCCGGGCCATCTGGTGTGCTTCAGCCCTACAAAGAGCCATTGTTTGCTCAGAACCCGAGGTGGCTCTGCTTCCTGAGCGCTCTGGGGGCTTTGCCAAAATCCTTCTGCTCTGCTGGCAAGTGCAGGTGCCTCTGGAGCAGCCTTTGTCCCTGACAGCAGCACAGCCTGGCTTCCCTTTTCTTGCTTTCCCTTGCCTAATCACAATCCTGAAGTTTCCCACAGTGTTCCCCTGCAGGAGCAGGCTGCCACCACTGTGACAGCAAAGCAGAAAATTCGAAAATTCTCCATTCCTGGAGCACAGCAGCCCAGAACCAGCCCCCTCACACCTTCCAGGAGTGGCCTTTTCCACCCCAAAATCCTTTTTCCACAGACAGGAATAAGGTCTGGGGGAATATTTTCCCCGGCTGCCTGATGAGAGATGCCAACAGTGCAGCCCTGAAAGAGTCCCCAGTGCAAAACCTTCTGTGAGAGCACAGGGAGCACCCGGGCAGCCTCAGCCAGGGGTTCTTCCAGGCTTTTTGGTGAAGGAGACACCACAAAAAGGGCAGTTTTCCTCCCCAGCACCGGGCTGAGCAGCACACAGACACCGGGAGCTGTGTTTGTCACCTGGGTCTGACCCCTGGATTTCAGTGGGAGCAGCGTTCTGAGCTTTGGGCTTGAAATGTCTTTTTTAGCACTAAATCTTTTCATGTCCTTTAGCACCCAAAACCCCTCAGTGTCAGGGTCTCAACCAAAAAGCATTGCCCAAAGGCTGTCCCTTGGGAAGCAGAGGGTTAAAGGCAGAGCCCTGCTGCCAGCTGGGGACACTGCTGCATGACAAATGTGGCTGTTGCATTTCCCTCTGCAAAGGAGCCCGAGACCAGCCTAATTTGGGAGAGAGCCTCCTGTGGGCCCGGTGAGTGGGAGGAATGTGCCTTGTGCCCCTGGCAGGTTTCTTCTGGAGATGCTGACACTCGGCATCCCCCCAGCCCTCCTTGGGAAGGGCGCTTCCATTTGTCACTGTCAGGGCTGGCCCCGTCTCCTGCTCGTCTCTGAAATGCCTTCTGATGGCTGCTCAGGCACTTATTGGCACGTAATTTATCATTTAATATTACCAGAAGGGCTTCTTCTGCAAACATCCCAGAAATGATTACCCAGATGATGTTTGGTAGCTCTTCCTTTCACCTGCAAAAACCTCCCGGTGTCTGTGTGCTGCTCTGCCTGGTGCTGGGGAGGAAAACTGCCCTTTTTGTGGTGTCTCCTTCACCAAAAAGCCTGGAAGAACCCCTGGCTGAGGCTGCCCGGGTGCTCCCTGTGCTCTCACAGAAGGTTTTGCACTGGGGACTCTTTCAGGGCTGCACTGTTGGCATCTCTCATCAGGCAGCCGGGGAAAATATTCCCCCAGACCTTATTCCTGTCTGTGGAAAAAGGATTTTGGGGTGGAAAAGGCCACTCCTGGAAGGTGTGAGGGGGCTGGTTCTGGGCTGCTGTGCCCCAGGAATGGAGAATTTTCTGCTTTGCTGTCACGGTGGTGGCAGCCTGCTCCTGCAGAGGGACGCTGAGGTGTGGCTTGGCACTCAGGGAAAACAAATCACAGAGGGCAGAAGGCACTGGGCTGCTGTGCTGGCTCAGACCCCTCTGGTGCAGCAGGAAGGGCTGGTCCTGGTGGTCCCCAGCTTCTGCTGGTGGTCCCCAGCTCCTGCTGGTGTTCCCAGATCTTCTCCTACCACATGGGCTGTGGGACGAGGCAGGAGGAGGCAGCTGCCCTGCACACAGCTGTCCCAACTCACACCCAAGGAATGGGATGTGGGAGCCTCTTTTGGGGCTAAAACACAATATTTCTCAAAAGAGGCATTCCAAAAATGTGCACAGCCACGTTCCTGGGGCAGGGGTTGGTGTTGGCCCGGCGCAGCCCTCCCCTCAGGCGTGTTTGGCTGCTGCTCTCTCATCTCCTGCTGCTGTCCTCAGGCACCCAGCAATCCCTGCTGGCCCCCCGACTCGCACAGGTCAGCTTTCCCCGCGAGCTGGCTCGTGCTTTTACAGCTCTGCTTTATTAGAGACACGAAAGTGATTTCTGTTGTCGCTGGTTTATGAGCCAGACTTCAAAGAACGCAATTACGCCGAGCGGGCGAGGAGCCGCTGGTACCTCCTGGAAACGTGTGGAAAAACCACTTCCCTCCAGAGCCCGCTGCACAGCCCGGCTGCACTGCTGCTCCTTCCACTGCAGGGCAGGTTTCTGAGGGACGTGGCAGGCAGACAAGGTCTCTGGGGGCTGTGGTGAGTTGTTCCTTGGCTGGACATCTTCACCTCTGTGACGTTCCAGCTGGATGCCAGAGCTGGGTGCTGGCTTTAGGGCTGGGGAGAGTGAACTTGTGGGAGACCAAGGAGCCATTGCTGGGGAATCAGAAAAGAGCAAACTGGCTGCAAGAGGGATGTTTTTACCTGCAGAAGGCGGGCAGGGCTCCTGCTGCAGGCAGATAACGTGGCAGCCAGTCCTCTCCCTGTCTGCATTGCCAGGGAAAGGTGCCAGCTCCCCATCCTGCCCCGTGCAGCATGGCAGGGGACCTGCCTGCAGCACAGGCACTGCTTGTGCTGGTCTGGGGCTGGTTCCCATCAGGAAGTGTCCAGGATCCGTGACATTAACTTTTTTTAATTGCAGAGGGATTGTGGTCTCAAGTGTCAGCTTTCCTTGTGGTCCTTAGCTTCCCAATGAAGATATTCCCCTAAAAAAAAAAAACAGCTTCCCTATTCCCTAAAGCAGACTCTGGGCATAGGGCAGCTTCCCAGAAGCAGATGGGTCTCTCCCTCCTGGCTTCATTCTGCTCCTTCCCAAGGCTGTAGGTGTGGGGATCTGAGCCCTTTATCAGCTCCTGTACACCAGGAAATTTTGTAAGTGTCTGAGAAGACCCTGAGGCTATATAAAAGTTCAGCTCGTGATTCATTTCCTTCCTATTCAGGGATAGGCTAATTTGAGAGTATGTGCTAAACATTAATTACTTTCCTTGCCACGGTTTCCTAGTCAGGCATCCTTTCCCAGATGACTTTCTGCTCACTCAGGTCCAAGGCCATAAAAGCTTCCCTATTAGGAAAGGAAATATTTTACATCAGGTTTATACTGTATGCCTGAGGTCATCAGAAGCACAGATCGAGTGGCAGAAATACACACTGAGCTCTCCTTCCTGCATGAAAAATGAATCAATAACTCATCGATTTAAATTAAAATGTCTGCCTTGCAGAATGCCTCCGAGTGCTAATATCTGTAGCCCCCCGTGTTTTGCAGCAGTGATTGGAAATCCACTGCCCCCCGTGGCACGTGCAGGGATCCATCTCTGCTAACAGCATGGGATTGCTGACACCCAGGAAAAAAAAAAAACCAAACCTGCCTTGCCTTCCCCTGGAAGGATCCAGCAAGGTGAACTTTGGGAAATTGCTTCTCCTGGCACATGAATTATGTATCGAACAGGTGGCAGTCAATATATCTGACTTCTTCACGAGGTAATTAAGAATAAATGTGGGAATTCAGGCAGAACTGGTGCCCTGTGCAGGAGGGGAGCTGAACAATGCTTGGCCAGCTCTGGAGGGATGAGGAGAGGGGATGCTGCAGGGAATTGCAGCTCAGGGGAGCTCTGCTGGTCCCATTTTCTCTCTCTGTGTCCCATCTGCCTGCCCACAGTGGGGTATCCTGATTTTTCCTGGATTCATGGCCTTGTTTGCTGCTCTGCTGTACCTGTGTGTGCTGAAATGAGCCTGGATCCAGCTCCATCCAAGTCTGGATGGGGTCATTGTCCCCAGACTGCTGGGTTTGGGCAGGAGGATGGGTCCCTTAGTGCTCAGTTATCTTGAGATGGCATTAACTTACATTTGAAAAATCCACCTGGATGGGGTCATTGTCCCCAGACTCTGCTGGGTTTGGAGTGGCAGGAGGATGGGTCCCTTAGTGCTCAGTTATCTTGGGATGGCATTAACTTACATTTGAAAAATCCAAGCACTCCTCTCTGCTCAAATTTCTTCTGGAGAGCTAATTGAAAAGTAGTTGTATTAGTGAACACATCCGTGGTCATTAGCAAACAGTTAAGTAACTAATTTTAAAGATTTATGGTGTTGGTAGCAGGTAAATTATAGTCTTCAGAGGGTTTTCTTGCAAATGAGCTGAAAATAAGGTTTGTTCTAGCCTCGGGGAAACATAAAGGAAATGCATTTAATGACCACAAATTGTATGTGCTGATAGTCTCAATAAGATATTTAATGCCTACATGAAATTTTAGCAGTTGGAAAAGCACCACAGCACGTGTGGGTGATGTGTCCTCTCCACCCCCTGGCTGGGAGCTCCAGGATCTGCCACCTCCAGGTGATCCCCAGGGAATGACTTCCCCTCTTACCTGGCTGGGGTGGAGCTGGGATGGATTAAAACAAAGTTGGCCTTTTGTTTTGCAGCTTTGATCACGAAACCCTGCTGCTCTCCAGCCGTGGCAGGGATCACAGTCTGGGTTTTGCAGTTAAAATAATGTTTGGCTTGGCAAGGGAAGCCCTGAGTGTGCTTGCAGGGCAGAGACACTGCTGGAAACTGCTCTGCTCTTTATTTCTGCCCTGGGCACCCCTCCCTTGCCTGGCCTGGGGGCTCTGTCAGGCTGGGATGGGTGACACGAGCTGCCACTGGGGTCTCCTGGCTCTGCTCCCTCCCAGTGCTGGGGCAGGGAATGTGAGAGCTGCCCAGAGCTGCAGCCCAAAAGTGGGCTCTAAAACCCCCAATCCAAGAGCAGGGAATGTGAGAGCTGCCCAGAGCTGTGGGGCTGGCTGCAGCCCCAAAGGTGGGCTCTAAAACCCCCAATCCTGATTTTCACCCCAAAAATCCATGTGTGAATAAGAAGAGCAGGGAATGTGAGAGCTGCCCAGAGCTGTGGGGCTGGCTGCAGCCCCAAAGGTGGGCTCTAAAACCCCCAATCCTGATTTTCACCCCAAAAATCCATGTGTGAATAAGAAGGGCACGGAGGCAAATAATGAACAGCTCTGGGTCCAGAGAAGCCATAGATGGTCCTAAATGATTGAAGAAGGCAATTTTCCTAACGGAGCTGCGGGGCCCTGGAAGTGATTAGTGCCTGAGCAGAAATGCATCACTTAGCTCCTATTATTTAAACATAAGATACTTGGGCAAGCACACAGAATGTTGTTTGCTGTAAATTCCTTCCCTCATTTGAAGGAGCCCTTATTTACACATGCAGTGTGTGTGGGAGCTGCTCCTGGACCCACATGGAATATAAATGACCACGCTTCTCCTTGCTAGCAGCAGCTCCATCTGAGGGCCATCTTCCCTGCATGTTAACTGTTAATTATAGGTTACGTTTCTATCATTAAGGTTTATCTGCAGTCCTTTCCTTCCCCCTGTTAAATCGCTGATGCATCTTAATTCCCCTGGCTTCCCCTCCTCGTCTGTGCAGCTGTGGGGGAGGGAGTGGGTAATGGGAGCAGGACTGGGATGTGCTGGGATCCTTGGAATGGACCTTAAAGATGGAGCTTCATCCATTCCAGGGATGGCACCTGCTGGACCAGGATGCTCAAAGCCCTGTCCAACCCAGCCTTGGGCACTTCCAGGGCTCTTGGGGGAATGACCAAAGTACCAAACCCCTGGTGGGACACCCAAAGCCACCACGGGGAAGCGCTGAAAAGTAGAGATGCTCTGGGACAAGTAGAGATGCTCTTGGGTGAGAAAACCCTTCTGCACAGCACAGGTGAGGGGCTTTGGGGGGATCCCTGCTGCAGAGCTGGGAGAGCTCTTGCTCTCCCTCCCCTGAATGAAGAGGAATTCCCTGGGCTGGGAATGGTTCGGTGAGCAGCTCGCTGCTGGCAGGGGAAGATGCCCCGGGGGATGCAGAGCTCGGCTCCTCTCTCCCCACAGCTGCAATTAAGCTCTTGTCAGCCTGGAGCCCCGGGTGCTGGGGAGATGGACGGGTTCCCTCGGCTGCTGCTCAAACAATTTGTGTAAAGTAGAGATGCTTTGGGAAAAGTAGAGATGCTCTGGGAAAAATGATGCTCTGGGTGAGAAAACCCTTCTGCACAGCACAGGTGAGGGGCTTTGGGGGGATCCCTGCTGCAGAGCTGGGAGAGCTCTTGCTCTCCCTCCCCTGAATGAAGAGCAATTCCCTGGGCTGGGAATGGTTCGGTGAGCAGCTCACTGCTGGCAGGGGAAGATGCCCCGGGGGATGCAGAGCTCGGCTCCTCTCTCCCCACAGCTGCAATTAAGCTCTTGTCAGCCTGGAGCCCCGGGTGCTGGGGAGATGGACGGGTTCCCTCGGCTGCTGCTCAAACAATTTGTGTTTCCACTCGCCGTTAATCCCTGTGAGCCCTGGCAGGGGCTGCTCCCCCCGTCCTGGGACGGGGTGGCCCGCGGGAGGCTCGTCCAGATGCTGGGTTTTCCTTTTCCGTGGGAATCTAAGAGCTTTTCATGCCTTTATTTCTGGGTGGCTGATTTTTGGTGCATCACCAGAGCTGTGTTCCTGCAGAGGTCTGAGGGTTAGTGTGCTCCCCAGCACTGGCATGGGTTTGGGGTGTCAGCCGTGTCCTTGCAGCAGGGCAGATCCCAAAGCTGTGGGAAGCCAGGGATTCATCCCTTGGCTCTCTCTGTGAATGGTGCCTGTTTATCTTGACCTGCAAACAAGGTTTTGCTGGGTTTACCAAACATGTCTGCTCGCCCTGTCTCCTTTTCTTTGCTCGTGGTGGATTTCTGCCGTGCCTGAAAACCTGTTCACATAAAAACATTAAAGGGAGCAAATGATTTCAGGGCTGGGAGCATGGCTGGGTGAGGCAGCTGAAGGCCAGATCTGTGGGTTTTGGCCATTTAACTGCATATCATGCTTAATATAGCAGGTGATATCTTCAGCTTCTCCATAAGCTTTGCACAAGAGCCAAGAAACAGAAACTGGTTCTCTTCAAGGATCTTAGTTTTACTCGATGCTGCCTTTAAATGGATTCCTTTCAATCTGTGGCCTGAGCTCTGTGGGTGTTTGCTGCAGGAGCTGCCCCCATT
The DNA here is from genome assembly GCF_017590055.1 of Onychostruthus taczanowskii. Classification (NCBI taxonomy): domain Eukaryota; kingdom Metazoa; phylum Chordata; class Aves; order Passeriformes; family Passeridae; genus Onychostruthus; species Onychostruthus taczanowskii. The sequence continues at coordinate 1,755,120 of NW_024500572.1, forward strand.
GCAGATGAGCCCTTGGGAGGTGGCAGTCACCAGGCAGCTGCTGCTTCTCCTTTGTCCCACACCTGGCCAGGTGAGCTCTGGGACCCCCCACGTGCCCTTCAGGGGCTCCTCCATGGGCTGCAAGTGCCATCCTGCTGTTCCCTCATCCCCAGGGATGCTCAGAGCACCAAGCCTTGGTAAAGGTCTTTTATGATCACTGCAGGTTTTACAAAAATGAACCTCACCTGCCAAACTCTGCTTTTTTAGGTACCCCCTTAACTCTCCTGGGCTCTGAGCCACAGGGACACTGGGTGGGTCCCCAGAAGCCAAAGGGTTGGGTTTTGGCTGTTGACAATTTCTCCAGGTGTGTGTGTGGGAGCAGAGAGCCCCTTGGGTGGCTCTGCTGGGAGGGAGCTGTGACAGCCCTCGGTGGCCCTGGGGGCACGGGGGATGTCAAACAAAGGTCACAGGACCCTGCAAATCCTCAGCCCCATCAACATTTTTGCTGCTAGAGTGCCCACAAAAACTTCAAGCAGAAACGTTTCTGTGTGTCAGTGAAGGAGAGGTGCCCGTTGTGTGCCAGCTGTGCCAGGCAGGGCTCGTGGCCCAGGACAGGCTGGCCTGAGAGCTCTGCCTGGCACAGAGCCCTGCCAGGTCCCTGTGACCCTTCAGAGGACGATTCTTGCTCCACACAAAGCCCCTTCCTACAGCTTGGAGCTCCTCGGGGTGTTTTGGGGTGTGCTGAGCGCTCTGTGTGTCATCACTCCTGCACGTTTCCTCTGTCCATAATTCCAGGGTGATTGCACATGGGTGCCAGGGCTGTTTAGAGTGTTCCTGCTTGGCACACCAGGGAGCTGCAGCCTGGGAGATGGGAATGTTCCAGGGATGATGGCAGTGAAGCAGGGACAGGAAAGCTGAAGTGTCAGTCTCCGGGTTTTCCAGCCCTTGTTAATATTTCCTGATTCAGCCCCTGCCTTCCTCCTTCATCCTCAGCTGATGTCTTTATTAGGGGAATGCATGAGGTCTCAGGTATCCTCTTAATGTGTCAGTCTCCGGGTTTTCCATCCAGAGCCACGCTGGGGGCTTTTCCAGCCCTTGTTAATATTTCCTGATTCAGCCCCTGCCTTCCTCCTTCATCCTCAGCTGATGTCTTTATTAGGGGAATGCATGAGGTCTCAGGTATCCTCTTAAATCTTAAATCACTGGCTCTCCTCACCATTTTTTTCCCCTTCCATTTGGAAAAGGGAGAGAGAGGGGCAGGCTGGAGGGCTCCTGCTCGTTTGCACCTCACCACACCTTTGCTGGATCTGTGCCTGAAAACCCACAAGTTCTTTTTCCCATCGTAAGCTTTTCCCTTATTCAGAGCAAGCTTTTAACCCTGGGGCTGTGCCTCGTGGTCCCTGGGCTGCTGCAGTGCCATGCAGGATTATTTACACCCTTACCTCCTGTGGGATGCCAAGGCAGTTGTTTTCCTTAGGAATTCAGAGCAAAACCTAACCCCCAAAGAGCCAATTACCCCTGTTTACACCACGCTGCTCAAAGCCAGGCTGGGATCACTTCAACCAGCACCAATCATTTGAACATCCTCCGCAGGCTTTGGCACAGCTGCAGGCTCCATCCCAGAGCAGCAGCAGCTGCGTGCAGGCTGAGGGCTGATGCACAAATCATCCCTGCTCCAACCCTGCCTGCTGCCTTCCACGGCTCAGAAACCACGGCATGCTCTGAATTCTGTGAATTCTGAATTCCCTGGTTACAGTTTTTTCCAGGGCTCAAAGGGTTTTCCCTGTTCCAGGGGCTCTGCTGGCTCCCCCTCTGCTGCTCTGCACCGCTGAGCCCCAGAGCTGTTCCGTGGGTTCCTCTCCAGCATTAATGGAGTTTTTGATTGTTTGTTGGCCTTGCTGCTCTCAGGAAATCATGATATTTGGTGGCTGAAGCAGCTGAACGAGGAGCTGGAGGAAGCAAGAGTCAAAAACGATTAAAAGGTGGTGGTGGGAGCAGCTCCAGCACGGATGCAGGGATAAAGCAAAGCCCCAGAGAGACAGACAGGAATTTCCTTTGTGCAGCCCAGAGCAGGAGCTGGCCCCTCTGCTTTTTAAATCATTTTATCGTGGAAATGCAAACCCACAGCCCCACAAGGTTACAGTGGGGGGGAGGAAGAGGGGCCGGGGTGAGGGGGCTCAGGAGCAGGGCTGCCCTGGCTGGGGCAGGCTCCGGGGGAATTTCTTTTCCCACTCTGCACAGCAGTTCTGAGAGCATCTCCCCTTGCCAGGGACTTTCAGGTTGCTTTTCTCCTTTTCCAAAAAGCTGTGCCTGCCCTTGTCACCGTCCATCATTTGGGCTGGGGATGGGAACTTTATCTTTGTTTTATCCCTTGGAGAAGGTGTCAGAGCTGCAGTGTCAGTGCAGCAGAGCTGTCCTCTGCTGCCAGCCCTCGCTGTTCCTGCAGTGCTGCAAGACTGATTCTTTATTTTTCTTAATTCCCTGAGGTTTTCTGGAGCTGTGTTGGGCATGCAGGAGCTGCTTTGAGGCACGGGCAGTCGTGTTCCCCAAAGCAAGGCTGTGTTTGGGGCTTGGCAGCTCTGGAGCCTGGTCATCTCCTCCCAGTGTTCCAAAGGGGTGGATGAGGAACAGGGAGAGCAGCTTTTTATACGGGTGGGCAATGGGGAGTGGTTTTAAACTGAGAGGGGAGATTATATTTGATATTGGGAAGAAATTCTTTACTCATAGGTGGGCAGGCCTGGCACAGGTGCCCCTGGATCCCTGGCAGTGCCCAAGGCCAGGCTGGGCAGGGCTTGGAGCACCCTGAGGCAGTGGGAATGTGTCCCTGCCCATGGATGGCTTGGGATAAAATGAATTTTAAGGTCATTCCAACCCAAACCATTCAATAATTCTGTGATGTTCACCTCTGGTGGAACCCAGACCCCACAGGAGCTGGCGTTTGGCGTCCCTTTCATGCCCCATCTTCGTGCCACTTCTTAACCCCCCTGTGAGAGAGAACGAACCCACTTCTCCCAAAATGAAACACCCAAATTCATCCCTGTGTCCCATCCGCTCCCTGCACAAACCCCCAGGCAGCTGCTGAGCCTCTCCCTAGCAGCTCTGCCTCTCCCCCCTCCCCAAAATCCCCAATTCCCCAGCAGAGACGTGCCTGTGCCTCAGCTCAGCGTGTCACCAGCGTAATACCCCTGCTGCTGATTGAATTAAAGCACGGTTCCCACTAAAACTGGGATTTGGTGACGTGTCTTAATCCCCTTTTCCCCCCCGGAGATGTGATGGGTGCTCTCCTGCTGTGCCAGGCTTTCCCCAGCTCCTGGTGGCAGCCACTGGGGAATTCAGGCGGCAGGAAAAGATGCTGCACGCTTGGGTTAGGCAAGAAAAAGAATATTTTTTATTTTTTTTTCCCCCTAGACAGGAAAATCCCACTTTATACTTGTCTCTGGTCTTCAATTTAACAAGATTTTGCTCATTTATCTCTTCAGAAAGAAATGATCCTGTGGGAAATATTTGTTGTGCTGGCTCCTCCACGGTGCTGAGAGCACAGATGAGGCAGAACACTAGTGAGGGGTTTTATTTTGTTGTGGGGATTTTTTGGGTTTTTTTCCTTGTTTTGTATTTTTTTTTTGTATTTTTGGGGGTTTTTTTCTTTGCTTTTTCTTTGCTTTTTTTGTTTGGTTTGTTGTTTTTTGCAATTTTTTTGTTTGGTTTTGTTGTTTTTTTTTAGTTTGGGGTTTTTTTTGTGTTTTGGGGATTTTTGTGGTTTATTTTGGGTAGGTTTTTTGGGGTTTTTTTGTGGTTTTCTGTTGTTTTTTGTTTTTTTGTTTTTTTGGGTTTTGGGTAGGTTTTTTGGGGGTTTTTTGTGGTTTTCTGTTGTTTTTTGGTTTGGTTTTTGGGGTTTGTTTTTGTTTTGGGTAGGTTTTTGGTTTTTATAGGTTTTGTTTTTTTTTTTGGTTTTTTATGTTTTGGTTTCTTTGGGGTTTTTTTGTTTTGTTTTTTTTGGGGGGGTTGGGTTTTTTTGGGTTTTTTTGTTTTTGCAGGTTTTTTGTGGGTTTTATTTTGTTTTTGGGATTTTTTATGTTTTGGTTTCTTTGGGGTTTTTTTGTCTTGGTTTTTGTTGGGGGGGGGTTGGGGTTTTTTGGGGGGTTTTTGGGTTTTTTTTTTTTTTTTGGGTTTTTTTGGTGGTTTTATTTGCACCCCAGCGAACCCTGTGGATTTCTTTACCCACATCCAAGGCAAGGCTGGCCCAGGTCTGAGCTCCCCCTGCGCCATCAGCGTTTTGCTGCTGGATCAGAATCAAAACAAAACCCCAGGGCTTTGCTCCCCTCTCCCAGGGAGAATTCCGGTTTTATTTGCACCTCAGCGAACCCTGTGGATTTCTTTACCCACATCCAAGGCAAGGCTGGCCCAGGTCTGAGCTCCCCCTGCGCCATCAGCGTTTTGCTGCTGGATCAGAATCAAAACAAAACCCCAGGGCTTTGCTCCCCTCTCCCAGGGAGAATTCCCACCCAGCCCTGCAGCAGCACTAAAGGCTTCCCGAGCCCTTGGAGAGCTCCTGCTAAAAGGTGCTCTCAAAATGAAAAATGAGATTTTCTCAGAGCAGCCCCACCTGAGCCTCATCCATCTCCATTAGGGCCCAGGCTCTCCGTGAGTTATTCAAGTCCTTGGGAACCTCGGGGGAATTGCTTTTCCCTAATTTTGGGGGTGGTTTTTGGTTTTTTTTTTGCTTTCTGGGCAGAGCTAACAGGGAATTCTCATCGGGAGAGAAAAAAAAAAAATCGTTTAATGTTAATATGATGCAGCGTTTATTAAAAGGAAATGTTTTGCACTTCAAAGAATCTATCAAAGGCATGAATTTGAAAACAAGCAAAACCCCTTTATCTGACCAAGAAAATCTTGTCAATGCATTATGTGTGGGTGATGGGTAGCCAGATTTGAAATTGGGTTCCCACCAGCATGGATGTTTCCATCCCCAGTCAAGGAAAGAGATAAGAGCTCTAAAAAACATTCAGTTAATAAAAAAAAAATCAGCATTTAACTTGACAAAAATCAGCATTTAACTTGAAAAAATCAACACTTAACTTGAAAAAAATCCAATTTAACTTGAAAAAATCAAATTTAACTTGAAAAAAATCAACATTTAACTTGGAAAAAATCCAGTTTGGCCTCAAAAACAGAAACCTGTCTCTTCTGTGAGACCACCTCCTCCCCAAGGCAGGGCTGGCCTCAGGGAGGTCACTCTGAGCTCATTTTTGGGTTCTTCCAGCAGGATCAGAGCAGAGCTGAGGAGCTTTGGTGCTGCTCAAAGTTGTTGGGCTGATGGTTTTGGAAGGCTTCTCTTCAGTCTTTGAAGGTCTCCTGGGAGGGTCTTGAATTAAAGAAGGGTTTTGTCAAATCAGTTTCCTGAGAGCTCGAAAAGGGTGCTTGCTTTTTTCTGCCTTTTAGAAGAAATAATAATAATAATAATAATAATAATAATAATAATAATAATAATAAAGTTCTTGCTTTTTTCTGCCTGTTAGAAGAAATAATAAAAATAAAAATAATAATAACAATAATAATAATAACAATAACTAATAATTGTTGTTGTTTTATTTAATACCAATTTATTGTGTTATTATTTAAATTATTATAATTTATTACTTTAATTTATTGTACTGTTATTTAAATTATTATAATAATTTATTATTTTATTTAATAATAATTTATTGTACTATTACTTAAATTATTATAATTTATTGTTCTTTTATTTAATAATAATTTATTGTATTATTATTTAAATTATAATCGTTTACTGTTAATTTATTTAATAATAATTTATTGCTATATTATTGTTTTAATTATTATAATGATTTATTGTATTATTATTGTATATATTATAATATATATTATAATAATGTAATATATGTTATAATTATTATTATATAATAATATATTACATAATTATATACATAAAATTATATATAATATATATAATTATATATATTGTACGATTATATATAATAATATTATATAATATAATTATATAATTATATAATAATAATAATAATAGTAAAAATAATAATAATTATAATGTTATTACTATTTTCAGAGGAGGAGGGGGGAAAATCTACACATTCCTGCATTTCACCTGGAGCCTGAAAACACAATATTTGTCCTTGCTGCTGGCTGTGGTGAAAAGTTCAATTTGTGGGGCAGGCAAAAGTCACATCCTGTGCTGCTGGCCCCCCTGGGACAGACTCTGACCCCACTGCCCAGCAAGAGGATGGAAATGCTGCCCTGGGAGCTGTCCCCGTGTCCCCCTGACACCCTGGCGTGCCACAGCTCCCTGCATTCAGCTTCGGGGTAAATGCGAGCCCCTTTGCAGGGAAGGGGAGAAGTTAAACAAGTCCTTGGCTTCAGCAGCCACGGAATGTTTGCTGGGCTGTGCTGGGCTCCCATCCCGCCCCCGGCTGCTCCCAGCGCTGCTGGAAGGGGTGCAAACGAGCCTGGAGGGGCTCCGGGGCCCAGATGAGCCCCCCTGGCTTGGAATTTTTGGAGGGATTTTGTCTCCCCAGGTTTCTGTTTCTCCCCTGCCACAGAGACCTGGCTGATAAAGCAATAACTCAGCTTTATTGATTATGTCAAAGGCAGTAATTCAAGAAAGCTATTTAAATTCACAAGAGGAAGCTATGGCAATTATAAGTGTCTGCAGCAGATTATTAATCATTTTTGTTATGGCTATCAAGCCAGGAGACAGACATTTTCTGTAAGGCTTACGTGAGCCCCAGCTTTTCAGTAATGACTTGGGCTTTGCTCTCTTATTGGTTCACAATGCTGAATAAAAATAAGCAAACTGCCTTTTTCCCCCCTAAATCGATGTGTGTAAAGCTTTACAGCACGTTGCTTTAGGAGTGCACAAACTTCCAGTGCCTTAAATTAATATTCTCTTTAATCCAGCCAAATACCAACCCTGCCTTTGTACTCCCTTTCCCTTTAGTTATTCCCAAAATAACCCTGAGACTGGGAGCAAAGCAAGGTGGCCATCCCTGGAAGTGTCTAAAAACCTCACAGACGGCTGAGGGCTGTTGTTTAGTGATGGGCTTGGTGAGCCTGGAGGGTTTTTTTTCCAATCTCAATGGTTGCAATCTCAAGAACTGCTGCGAGCAAAAACCTCACAGATGGCTGAGGGCTGTGGTTTAGTGATGGGCTGGTGATCCTGGAGGGTTTTTTTCCAATCTCAATGGTTGCAATCTCAAGAACTGCTGCGAGAAGGGAGGTGTGTGCCCCTGGAAGCTGTGCTGGGCTCTGGGGATGGAGAAGGGCTGAGCTGGCCCTGGTGTCCCCATGGTGCAGGATTTTGGCTGTGCTGGGGATTTTGGTTGTGTCTCTGGAAGCTGTGCTGGTTTTCTGGGTGGGATGAGGATGGAGAAGGGCTCAGCTGGCCCTGGGGTCCCCATGGTGGGGATTTTGGCTGTGCTTCTGGAAGGTGTGCTGGTTTTCTGGAGGATTTGGGGATGGAGAAGGGCTCAGCTGGCTCAGGTGTCCTCATGGTGGGGATTTTGGCTGTGTCTCTGGAAGCTGTGCTCATTTTCTGGATGATTTGGGGATGGAGAAGGGCTCAGCTGGCTCGGGTGTCTCTGTGCTGGGGATTTTGGCTGTGCCCGTGGAAGCTGTGCCGGTTTTCTGGATGATTTGGGGATGGAGAAGGGCTCAGCTGGCTCGGGTGTCTCTGTGCTGGGGATTTTGGCTGTGCCCTTGGAAGCTGTGCTGGTTTTCTGGATGATTTGGGGATGGAGAAGGGCTGAGCTGGCTCGGGTGTCTCTGTGCTGGGGATTTTGGCTGTGCCCTTGGAAGCTGTGCTGGTTTTCTGGATGATTTGGGGATGGAGAAGGGCTGAGCTGGCTCAGGTGTCCTCATGGTGGGGATTTTGGCTGTGTCTCTGGAAGCTGTGCTGGTTTTCTGGATGATTTGGGGATGGAGAAGGGCTGAGCTGGCCTTGGTGTCCCCATGGTGGAGGATTTTGGCTGTGCTGGGGATTTTGGCTGTGTCTCTGGAAGCTGTGCTGGTTTTCTGGATGTTTTGGGGATGGAGAAGGGCTCAGCTGGCCCTGGTGTCCCCATGGTGCAGGATTTTGGCTGTGCAGGATGCTGCTCCAGGCATCCCTGCTCCCCCCTCCCCATCTCCTCTGCCCCTGGTGGAGGTTTTGGCGCTGGCTCAGCTTTCCTGTGAATATCCAGCCAGGAGAAAAGGGTTTTTTTTCACCAGTCCTGTAAATTACCACTTCCCTCTGGCTCCCGGTGAGCCCCGGAGCTGATAATTCCAGCAGGTTGGAGCCGGGCAGCCCTGGCTGAGGGCCAGTTCCCTATTTATATTCGGGCAGGGCTTTTTTTCAGCAAGGCAGTTAAGCAGAACATTCCTCTATAAAAAGCTGCAAAAGAGATCAGAGCATCTCTCCCTCTCATCTCCCATCTCCTCTGCTTAGTGACCTAGAACTAAATGTTTTATTATTAGAAGGAAAAAAAAAATTGTGATATAGACATAGATATATATTTTCAAGGCAGGTCTTTGATGCAGGATTTTAGGAGGGCAGGATGGGAGGGGATGCTGGCATGGGTCACTTGCTGAAGAGGATAAGGAGCCCAGAGCATCCTCTGCAGGGGATGAGGAGCTGTGAGATCCCTCTGAGCTTCCATCCCAAGCTGGGGCTTGGGAGGAGCAGCCTTGCTTTGGGGGGCTCTGCAGAGTGGGAGCCTCCCTCTGGACACCTGGGCAGAGCCCAGCTTTGATATTTGTCCCTTGTTAAAGCAGGATTGTGGGGTGGGAGCTGCAGGACAGCTGGGGGACGTCGTCCTGATGGTCCTGAGTGACCCTGCTGTCCTCCAAACTGCAGCAATACACCCTCTTGGCACAATTCCTCCTCCCTTCCCTCAGAGTTGTGCTGGTTTTGATTAAATACCTCATCAAACATTTATTTTGCCTGAAAGGAAGCTTTTGTTCTCGTTCTGGGGCCTTTCGGTTATAAAAACTTCAGCCAAAATCACTTCGTTAAAAATGTGCTTTTTCCTGCTCTGCTGTCTGGGAGCTGCTCTGAGGTGCAGGACAGGGGCTCTGCAGGGACAGCACAGCCTGGGTGTGCCACCTGGGAGGGACACAGGGCTTTGGGAAGCAACAGCTCCTCCAAAAATGCTCCAGCAGCAAGAGCTCTTCTAGAATCATAGAACATCTCAGGCTGGAAGGGACCTGGAAGGATCATCCAGACCAGCTCAGTGAGTGAGGATTTTTCCTTTTGGCTCTAATTTACCCTCAGAGTAAAAAATAAAAAGTGATGCATAAAGTGGTCACATCAGCACAGGTCACTAAAGGATGTGTGAGCAGGAGTGAAAAGGAAACAGAAAATGAAAAAAGAAAACTAAACTTGTTTAGTTTAAACGAAAGGTGGGGATTTTTTTTGTGAAGATGCTCTGCTAACAGCCACAGACAGGCAGGGCTTTTTCTCTCTCTCTCTCCCCACAATATCAGTTCTCCATGGATGAAAAGTGGACTTTTTCTTTCTCTCTCCCCCAAGATCAGCTCTCTACGGGTGACAAGTGGACTTTTTTTCCTCTCTCTCCCCAATATCCATTCTCCATGGATGACAAGTGAACTTTTTCTCTCTCTCTCCCCCAATATGCATTCTCTATGGGTGACAAGTGGAGTTTTTTTTTTTCTCTCTCTCTCTCCCAATATCCATTCTCCATGGATAAAAAGTGGACTTTTTCTCTCTCTCTGTCTCCCCCAGTATCAGTTCTCCATGGATGAAAAGTGGACTTTTTCTCTCTCTCTCCCCCAATATCCATTCTCCATGGGTAAAAAGTGGACTTTTTCTCTCTCTCTCTCTCCCCCAATATCAGTTCTCCATGGGTGACAAATGGACTTTTTCTCTCTCTCTGTTTCCCCCAATATCCATTCTCCATGGGTGACAAGTGGACTTTTTCTCTCTCTCTCTCTCTCCCAATATCCATTCTCCATGGATAAAAAGTGAACTTTTTTTCTCTCTCTCCCTCCCCAATATCCATTCTCCATGGGTGAAAAGTGGACTTTTTTTCTCTCTCTCTCTCCCCAATATCCATTCTCCATGGGTGAAAAGTGGACTTTTTTTCTCTCTCTCCCCAATATCCATTCTCCATGGGGACAAATGGACTTTTTCTCTCTCTCCCCCAAGATCAGCTCTCCATGGATGAAAAGTGAACTTTTTCTCTCTCTCTCCCCCAATATCCATTCTCCATGGATAAAAAGGGGACTTTTTCTCTCTCTCTCTCTCTCCCAACATCCATTCTCCATGGGTAAAAAGTGGACTTTTTCTCTCTCTCTGTCTCCCCCAGTATCAGTTCTCCATGGGAGAAAAGTGGACTTTTTCTCTCTCTCTCCCCCAATATCAGTTCTCCATGGATGACTAGTGGACTTTCTCTCTCTCTCTCTCTCTCTCTCTCTCCCCCCAATATCCATTCTCCCAAAAAAACAAAAATAAAAACCAAAACAAAACAAAAAAACAAACCAAAAAAAAACGACAAATGGACTTTTTCTCTCTCTCCCCCAAGATCAGCTCTCCATGGGTGACAAGTGGGCCCTTCCCCAGGCTCTGTGCTGAGTGCTGCTGTACCTTGGGGAGCTAAAAATGGCAATGTAGAGGCGAGCTGTTCCTCGCCTTGCTGAGCACAGGGCTTTTATTTTCACTCTAAGACAGCAGCTATAAACAGCTATTAGAGATTCTCCTGCAAGAGCCCAACAAACTTTGGGTTCTGTCCCAGTTATGGAGTGTCAGGATGGAAATGATTAATGCTGTGACAGCAAATGACAGGGAGAGAGGTTTTTCCTGGGGGAATTGCCCTGAAAATGTATTTTGCTGGAGGAGCTGGTGCTGGCATGTCCTGGCAGGTTGTGCTGTGGTGAATTCTCAGGTTTTTCCATTTTTCCTATCCTAATTTTCCAAGGAAACCTTTTATTTTCTGGTGGTTCCCAAGAGGCATTGCCTAACGAGGTTTCACCCAGGTGCAGAGGGATGCAGGGTATTATTTATTAAACTCTCAGTGATGGGCTGCAGTGGAGATGGAGAGAGGAACAGCAGCTAAAAAATGTTGCTCCTTTGGAATACTTTTAGATTTCTTTCCTAAAATGTAAATATCTCTTCAATAAATGGCCTTGCTGCCTTGTGGCCTGGGTTTTGGTTGGTCAGTTCATCTTTCCTTGTCCTTTTAGTACAGGGAGGGATGGGTTGCACAAGTGGGAAGGAAGGCAGGCTGAAAAAGTGCTGTAATTCCCCCTTTTCCTTTGGTAACAGTGGTGGAACTAACAGGCAGAGCCTGTGCTTTGCAAGCAAACGTCTCAGAGCTGATGGATGCTGCCATTTCACTCTGCATCACTCGGGCTGGGGTTTAATTTGTGCTGTACAACCTCTCCCTTCCATTAGCACCGATGTCTAGGTCTCATTTTCACATCAATTTTGCTGTTCTGGCTCCCAAGAGCAGCGATGCTCCCAGCTCTGCTCAGGGCTGCAGTGCCAGAGGAGCAGCCACCCCGCAGGACTGCCAGCCCTGGGAGTCTGCAGTGGGCCAAAGGATCTGCAAGTCAGGCAGGAGATGCTCTGAATGGACTGGGCACCGACTGCATTTTTATTTCTTGTGTCTCATGTGAGACAAGCTCTTGTGTACGAGCTCTGCTGTGCCAGTTAAAAAAAAAAAAACAAAAAAACAAAAATCCACCAAAAACAAAAAAAAACCCCAAACCCAACAACAACAAAAAAACAAAAACAACAAAAAAAACCAAACCAAACAACAAAAAAAAAAACCAAATAAACAAAAAAAAAAAACAAACAAACAAACAAAAAAAAAAAAAAAAAAAAAAAAAAAAAACCCCCAAAAAAAAAAAAAA